>NW_013953701.1:55460-57271 GCF_001266775.1 Austrofundulus limnaeus
GTAAGTAAGTAAGTAAGTAAGTAAGTAAGTAAGTAAGTAAGTAAGTAAGTAAGTAAAGTTTTTTTATATAGCGCCCTTCACAGAAATAAATTCACAAGGTGCTCTACATTCAGAGAAGGGGGGAGGGGGCAGTTAAGACCGGTCATGCAGCAAAACACATTTGCGCTACCATAACAACAAAAACAACAGAAAAACTAAAAACCAGGTTCAGGTTTATTCGGGTCCCAAAAGGGCAATTAATTTTACAGCAAGAGCATGGTACATATACATACGTACAAGACATAAAATGTTCAAAATTAAAAACATGTATACAAAAATTTAAAACGTAACAAATTAAATACAATCCAGTGCACCAAAACACAACAAATATAAATCAGTGAACAGTTACCACACAATGGAAGATGAGGAAAAAAGCAAAAACATCATATTATCTCAACACTGTGACACACTATGGTGTTTATGAAAAAAACCTCTGCATAGAGGAGATTTATTACCCAGAGGAGTAAATGAGATTAGGGAGGCCCGAAGAATCCAGTCCTCTAAACCAGCACAGCCAAAGTTCCAAATATTGATGGTACTGTTCATTCTGCGTGGCCTTCAGCCTGCTTCAGGAGCCAGATCACACGGGTGTGAGAAGAGGGGGGAAGGTATGGGGCAGAGCCTTATCAACATAATCCATCCAGGAAGAATTTAGTCAACAACTCAAGGCCATTGTCGGGGAGAGCCAGATTCTGTAATCAGTTGTTTTGGGAACAGAAGCGTCAGGTAGATGATACTGTAACAATTTTCCATCTGCTTTCAAGTCTGCTGGTGCATTTCAAGGTGGCGAATCCAATCAGGCGAATAGTGTGGACAAATTCCGCAGAGCAGATCCATCAGCTTCTCCAAGATGAATTCCATCTGGCCAGCAAAGTCCAGGGACCACAGCCGGCCTGCGACCCTCAATAGAACTGTTTGCAGACTGAGTCCAGCTCGCTCAAGGCAAAATATCCGAGTGCTGATAGTATACGGCCATCCATCAAATTGGTCAGTCAGCCAAGAGATGAAAAGCCACTGACACTGTTTTATAGAACACCAGGAGACCACCAAGCCAATCTGTAGAATCCAGTGATCGGAATCCAGAAACAGTATATATCCAGAACAGAGAAGAACAGAGGTCCCACCTACAACATGTCCTCCCATGCAAGAAGAAAAAGCTTTGACCCAAAAAATTTATTGAGAGACCAGCTAACCAAATCCATAAAAATATCCATAATTTCTAGTTTCAGGTGAAAAATGTACAGAAGGCTCCAGCAGCAAAGCAGGGAAAGATAAGGAAGGGCAGGAGAGAAGGGAGAAGTGTCTTACTCCTTCGAGAGGAACAAAAAAAAACTTAACAAAAACAATTTTATTTTCAAAATAAACAAAGCCAATCTAAAATTAATTTCCCAAAATTGGGATGCTGCCTACATGCTTAGCCTGTTAGCATTATCATTAGCCCCAACGCTATCACCATATATGTATTAGCTCAGCACAACACATTCTCCTCTCATCACTGAGGTCCTCCATCCACATGACAGAGAGGGGAACACAAAAATGACTCAGCTGTAACTGAAAATATGGATGGAGGACCTCAGTTTAGCTTGTTTGTCACGCTAGTACCGAGCTAATACATATAAGACAATATAGCATCGGCACTAGCACAAAGGCTAACAGGCTAATCTGAGGTTCTTCTTCCATGAAGCAGCTCTGTTGTCCTCCATCCATATTTTCAGTTACAGCTGAGTCATTTTTGTGTTCCCCTCTCTGTCATGTGGATGGAGGACCTCAGT
>NW_013953701.1:59349-60515 GCF_001266775.1 Austrofundulus limnaeus
TAGGGACACTGTCTGCTCTGTGGTACAGAGTCCTGATCACTCCTAACTTGTGTTCCAGTGGGTGGTGGGAGTCAAAACGCAAATATTGGTCTGTGTGTTTTTTGTGTCTGTTTTTTTAAAATCAAATAAAGTCTAATGTTACAACTAATCAGGGATCCCTTTAAGTGGACAAACCAACACCAGAGTTCAAAACACAGTGATAGAAACACTGAAGAAAGCAGATAGCATTTTATCATGAGATTCATGACATTCACAGAATCTTAAATCCCTGTGCTCCGAATATGGACTCATTTGGTTTGAAAATGTTGTTTGAATGAAAACAGTTTTATTCTGCAATGTAGAACAAAACATTTCTGGGATTTGTTTGAAGCCTGAATATGGATGCATTGATAATTATAATTTAAAGGGTTGTGATGCAATTATGAAATAATCGTATCAAATTGTGTGGTCCCCATAGAATTGTGCCGTCAGGCACGTCTTAATTTTACACACAGTATATGTCTGTATGTATTCTATGTGAACCAGAAGCTTCAGCCAAAATGCTAAATTATAGAAATAAAAATGCTGGTACTGCTTCAAAAACGGATAAAAACCAAGGAGGGGACACTGAAGGAGTTTAGCTGAAGAAAGGAGGGAGTGAGTGACAGCCTCTGACAGTGTTTAGTGCCATTCATCTGTGGCTTCATTAAGAGGGACCCACAGAAAATCCTGAAGCCAGAGAGGACAACTGCTGTGGATAAAATCAGTAGTTAAACCTTCACTGTTTGTCTGCCTGACAGTATCTACTGACAGCTGTCAATGATGATAATTACACAGAAGAAGAGGCAGAAACAGGTCTGTAATTAAACAAAAAGAAAAAAAAATATTGTGTCTATAAAAGACTGTTGCTATAGAAAGAGGTGGAATGTGCTTATTTGGTAACCGCATTATTTGACTGTTAAACTAAAAGTTTTACTTTACTGACTGAGGTTTGGATGGAAATGACTTTCTGTCATCTCAGTCTGTATTATTGACACAACAACACATTATTCAGCAAGAGATGTTGTCAGGCAGTTTCAGTCAAACAACTAAAGTAATCAAGAGAAATATGTTTATATACACACACACCCACCCACACACACACACACACACACACACACACACACACACACACACACACACACACA
>NW_013953701.1:61515-66877 GCF_001266775.1 Austrofundulus limnaeus
GGCCCCGAGGAAGACCCAGGACACGCTGGAGGGACTATGTCTCTCGGCTGGCCTGGGAACGCCTTGGAGTTCCCCCGGAGGTGCTGGAAGAAGTGGCTGGGGAGAAGAAGGTCTGGGCCTCCCATCTGAAGCTGCTGCCCCCCGCGACCCGAACCCGGATAGGCGGAAGAAAATGGATGGATGGATGGATAAATAAAGTCTTTTTTGAGATCGGTCCAACATGTTTTTTTCTTCAAAAGATCTAGAATAAAACAAAATTTATTTATTTATTTAGATTTTTAGATTTTTTCTGTTTTGTATAATGTGAAGGTTGTTAAGACTGGGTAAATGAATTTCACTAAATTGTCACACACCAGAGCAATTTTAAGGTTTTTATTTAAAAACAGGCAGCTGGTTCTGGATCCTAGCGTCACAGGGATCAGGAGCTCTAAACAACAGAGAACCAGGTTAGTGACTTGGATGGACAGAGAACTTGACGAAGTGTGAAACAAAGTCACTAACCTTTTCAAAGAGCGGCGATTCCGGGGATATCCCTTGAGTGACTTAGAAAGGTGGGGAAGACATCTGAGGACTTTACAACGACTTCCGTGTTGTGGGCAATGGAGGTGTTTATTTACATCGGGGAAATCATTAGCACAGGCAAGGGTCATACACATGGATCCGAAAGGTAGAGTTTGTTTGGAAGGAGCAAACTTATCTCTTGGTCGAGGAACGGAGGCTGAGATCTGGAACCGGGAGGCAAATGGCTAGATGAGTCCGACAAGGGCAAGAGCAAAGGGCGAAAATCCGTTGGAGGAGTCGAGGGTCAAAACCAGGTGATCAGAATCCAACAAAGTATCGTTCAGGGGCAAGGCAGGAGACGTAGGGCCAAAAACCAGAAGGAGAGTAATGACCAGGCAGACCAGATGTGACATGAGAATGCTAGATATTTACTTGGCGAACCGTTCAATAATCAGGCGATGGAGCAGTGGTGGTAGAGAACTTAAATACTAGTGAGAACAGGTGAGTGACATGACGCTTGATTATGATATTAATTAGTGAATGACGTGACAGGGAGGCTGTGGCAGATGGAGCAGAACGTGAATCATGACAGTACCCCTCTCTCAAGGTCCGGCTCCTGACGGATGTCAAGGTTGATCAGGGTGATCACGGTGAAAGTCGGAGATGAGAGTCTTGTCAATGATGTGGCATGCTGGAACTCAGGAGCGTTCTTCAGGGCCATATCCTTCCCAGTCAACGAGATACTGGATCCCTCTACCCCAGCGAYGAGAACGCATCAGGCGACGACCTGTGTAGACAGGACCCCCATCGATGAGTCGGGTGGGTGGAGGGGACTTGGAGGTTGGTAAAAAACGTGAAAATTGGACAGGCTTGACCCAGGAATGTAGGGTGAATCTTCATGGATGGGGGACGTTTTAACCTGATGGCCACCGGGTTTACCACATTGGAAATGGGGAATGGGCCGATGAAACGTGGTGCCAGTTTTCTGCAGTCTACATGCAGAGGTAGGTTTTTAGTGGACAACCAAACCTTCTGTCCTTCTTGGTAGTGAGGAGCAAGAAGCCTATGTTGATTGGCTGTCCGCGTGTAGACTGCTGATTACTTGAGGAGCTAAGTCCTAGCCTTTCTCTAGACTCTTTGGCACTGTTGTGTGGCTTGGAAGGCAGATGGAACCTTGGCAGCCCGATCCTGGGTGGTAAACAACGGTGGCTGGTATCCATTCATGATGTAGAAGGAAGACAGACCAGTGGCACTGGAGGGAATGGAGTTCATGGCGTGCTTGACAATGGGTAGATGTTCAGCCCATTTAGTACCATCATTGCCACAGAGGATGCGCAGACGGGTCTCCATCTCCTGGTTAGCATGCTCCATCTGGCCATCAGTCTGGGGGTGATAACCTGAAGAGAGACTCAGTTCAATGTTCAAGGTTTTGCAGAACTCTGCCCAGAATTTAGAGATGAACTGTGGACCTCTGTCATACACTATATTTTTAGGAACACCATGAAGTCAAAACACCTCTTTTATCAGGATGGTACTCAGTTCCTTGGATGAGGGTAATTTCTCTAGAGCGACAAGGTGAACCATCTTAGAAAAACGGTCAATGATTGTTAGAATGACCGACTTATCCCCAGACTGTGGTAGACCAGTAACCGACTTATCCCCAGACTGTGGTAGACCAGTAACAAAGTCCATGGCGATGTGGGACCATGGACGTGATGGAATTGGGAGCGGCCTCAGGAGACCCGCTGACAGTTGACGAGAGAGTTGGGCCAAGGAGCATTGGGTACAGGACCCAACAAACGCACTAACGTCCTTTTGCAAGGAACCCCACCAGAACTCTGACTTAACTATCTCAATTGTTCTTCTGATACCCGGATGGCAAAACAGGGGTGATGCATGGAAGAAAGTGAGTACCTTGGGTACCAGGTGTACTGGTACGTAGAATAGGCCATCTGGACATTCAATGGGAGGTGGGAGGTTCTGGTTGGCCTCCCTGACCTCCCTTTCGACCTGGGTAACAACAAGGTGTGCCTTATCCGGGAGGATGAACTCGTCCATACCACTGGTCTGTTCTTTCTCGTAGATACGAGAGAGTGAGTCCGGCTTGATATTTTTGATCCCAGGTCTAAATGACAAAGAAAAATTAAAGCGACCAAAAAACAGTGTCCACCTGGCTTGTTGTGGATTGAGCCTCTTAGCTGATCGGAGATATTCCAGTTTCTTGTGGTCTGTTAGAACGACAAAAGGAAGATTGCCCCCCTCCAACCAATGACGCTACTCTTCCAAAGCCATCTTGACGGCCAGGAGTTCATGATCTCCTGCGTCGTAGTTACGTTCAGCTGGGGAAAGGGACTTGGAAAAGAAAGCACATGGGTGAACTCTGTTATCATTTGCTCATTGACTGAGAACTGCCCCCAACCCAGTATCAAAAGCATCAACTTCAACAATAAATTGTTTACTGGTATCAGGAAATCTTAAAATATGGGCAGTAGTAAACATGGACTTCAGTTTGGAAAAGGCAAGTTTAGCATCATCATTCCAATTAAATGTATTCTTGATGTGAGTGCATGTACGTATAGGAAAAGCCACAGAACTGTAATTACGAATAAAATTTCTGTAGAAATTTGCAAATCCAAGGAAACGTTGCAAATATTTACGATTCACAGGAACGGGCCAGTTCAGAACTGCAGATACCTTGGAAGGATCCATTGAGATCTGGTCAGGTGTGATGTTAAAACCCAAGAACGTGGTGCTGGTGGTGTGAAACTCACACTTCTCCACCTTAACATAAAGGTTATTTTGAAGTAGTCGAAGTAGAACGGCATGGACGTGTTGGACATGAGACTCTAAATCCTTAGAGAAGATCAAAATGTCGTCAAGGTACACAAAAACATTAATATTAATAAAATCTCTGAGTACATCGTTGACCAAGGCCTGAAAAACTGCAGGAGCATTTGTTAGACCAAATGGCATTACAAGATCCTCATTATGTCCAGACTGTGTGTTGAAGGCTGTTTTCCATTCATTTCTCTCGCGGATCCTCACCAAATGGTAGGCGTTGTGGAGATCCAATTTGGTGAAGATTTTAGCTCCCTGTATGGGGTCAAAAGCAGAAGTCATTAGTGGAAGAGGGTACTTATTCTTTACCATGATGTCACTGAGACCTCTATAATCAACACATGGTCTAAGGGACCCATCCTTCTTTCCAACAAAAAAGAATCCTGCCCCTGCAGGAGAAGAGGATGGACGGATGATACCACTCGAGGCACTCAGAGATGTAGAACTGCATAGCATTAATCTCAGGTTGTGACAGGGAGTACAAACGACCCCTTGGGGGAGTGGTACCCGGAAGAAGATCTATGGCACAGTCATAGGGTCTATGAGGCAGTAAAGATAATGCTTTAGATTTACTGACAACCTGACAGATTGTGGTATTGATGAGGCACAAGAGACAAATCGGGAGATTGCTCCTTTATTTCCTTAGTTCCAGAAATGATGCTAGCAGACTTTAAACAGTGACACAGACAATGTTCAGACCAGCCCAGGATGTTGTTTTTCTGCCAGTCAATGTGGGGGATATGTTTTCTCAGCCAGGAAGCACCCGAAACAATGGGTAAATCAGGAGACCGGATGGTTAGAAACCTGATGGTTTCCACATGGTTGGCACAGATGCACAACACAACCTCCTGAGTCTGTAAACTGGAATGATTTAAAGGATGTCCATTCAAGGCCAAAACACTGCAAGGTTTATTGGTGGGTAGTGTCTGCATTCCCAAAGAAAGAGCAAAATCAAGATCAGTGAATTCAGAGTCATCATCTGAGTCAATAAATGGTTTAACGATGAACTCCTTACCATTAAATTGTAGAGTAGCATTAACTTGGGGA
Organism: Austrofundulus limnaeus; assembly: GCF_001266775.1. NCBI lineage: Eukaryota > Metazoa > Chordata > Actinopteri > Cyprinodontiformes > Rivulidae > Austrofundulus > Austrofundulus limnaeus. The sequence goes on from NW_013953701.1 coordinate 65,902, forward strand.
AGACGTGGATCGTGGGATGATGCTGCCAGTCGAAGAGCACGAGTTTCCTGGCTTGGTGGTTTGACTTTTTTGGACAATTTGAGACTTGATGTCCAGACCTTCCACAATGAAAACAAAGTCCCTCTTGATGTCAGAAGGGGTTTTAGGATTCAGGACCACTGAAGACAAAAACAGTTTTAAAAGGTTTATTATTTCACTGTTATGTGAGGAACCTCTGGACCCTCTGGGTGGCACACTCTTTTAACTGTAGACACATTAGTCTGGGTGAGTCCACAGAAGTTGGTCCCAGAGGACTTGGGTCCAGGGGAAGCGAGAGGGGTCAGGGGATCCAGTGAGCGGTCCAAGGTCAGAGCCAGGTGATCAGAGAGCCAGAAACAAATCCAAATCGTAATCCAAAAGGCAGGGTCCAGAGAACAGAAAYGGTGCCAAAAGCCAGAGATCAGAGTCAGTGTCAGTATCAGGCAAGGAACAGGCAGGAGGCAGAGATCGGGAGACAGGCAGTGGGTCAATAACAAGAGATCAGGCAYRGGCATGGATAAAGCGCTGGACATCTACTGGGCAAACTGTTCAATAATCTGGCAAAGGCTGAGTGAGGGAAGGGAGCTTAAATAGGAGAGAGGACAGGTGAGGCAGATGAGGTTGATTGCTGCGGCACAGGTGAGGAGGAAAGGAGTAATCAGAGGAGCTGAGTGAGAGTGACAGAGGGGCAGGAACAGATGGAGCAGCCCAAAACATGACAGAGCCCCCCCCCCCCCTTAGGTCCTGGCTCCTGATAGGACCCTGGGCTGGTCCGGATGTTCTCTGTGAAAAGACTCGATGAGATCTTTGTCCAGAATGTTCTTAGCAGGAACCCATGACCGCTCCTCAGGGCCGTACCCTTCCCAGTCCACCAGGTAGTGGATGGATCTGCCCCATCTTCTCGAGCGGAGGAGTTTCCTCACTGTATAGGCTGGGGCACCATCAATGATCCGGGTGG
>NW_013953701.1:67877-71416 GCF_001266775.1 Austrofundulus limnaeus
GTGTTCCACCCAAGGTAGATTATTAGACCACTTGGAAGGGTCTGTACTGCACAGCAACCGGAGCTTGGTCTCTACCTCTTGGTTGGTCCTCTCCGTCTGCCCATCGGTTTGAGGGTGGAATCCAGATGACAGGCTGACTGTGACACCAAGGAGGTCGCAAAACTCTCTCCATAAGCGAGAGATGAACTGAGGACCCCGATCTGAGACGATGTCCTTCGGGATGCCGTGCAGTCTGAAGACTTCCCTGACCAGAATCTCACCGAGTTCCTTGGCAGTAGGCAGTTTCTTGAGGGGRACTAGATGAACCATTTTGGAAAACCGGTCGACAATAGTGAGAATGACAGAGTTACCAGAGGAGGGAGGCAAACCAGTGATGAAGTCCATTGAGATGTGAGACCAGGGCCGGGGGGGAATGGGTAGGGGGYGTAGTAACCCTGCAGGACGGTGATGACTGGACTTGGACTGGGAACACTGGGGACAAGCAGATACAAACTCCCTGACATTTTTAGACAGGTCCTCCCACCAGAACTGAGAACTGACCACTGACAGGGTCTTTGTTATGCCAGGGTGGCAGAAAACCTTGGATATGACACTTGACTCCTCCTCAATCATTCCTGTTGGGACAGCTTGGTACGTCCAATCTGCATGGGCTCCTCCTTGTATGGAGGAGACATTGGTGCCCTCTAAGCTGAACTTGGGTCGAGGAATCTGGAAGGCTCAGAATAAGGTAAAGGTGCATGATGTTGCCTCACCTCACTTCGACGTTCATGTAGCCTCAGGTCAATTCGGGCTGCCAGATCTTCGAGTTCTCTGAGAGATTGCGGGGGATCCCAATTAGCCAACTTATCCTTAATTTTATCATTCAGGGCTTGCCAGAAGATGTCCTGTAACGCCTCCTCATTCCTTCTACTGTCAGCAGCCAGGGTGTGAAAATCAATAATGAGATCAGTGACTCTACCGTTGCCTTGTCTTAGCTTTAAGAGTCCTCTGGTAGATTCTCTCTGAGGAGGTAAATGACTGAAAACTCTGGTTAGTTCCTGAGCAAAATCTTTATATCTGTAGCAAAACAAAGAGTCTCTCTGCCATTCAGCTGTGCCCCATAATTTAGCTCTTCCAGACAGCAAAGAAATCACATACTTATCTCTTGGTCGAGGAACGAAGGCTGAGGTCTGGAACCGGGAGGCAGATGGCTGGGTGAGTCTGACAAGGGCAAGAGCAAAGGGCGATAATCCATTGGAGTCGAGGGTCAAAACCAGGTGATTAGAATCCAACAAAGTACCGTTCAGGGGCAAGGCAGGAGACATAGGAGTCAAAAACCAGAAGGAGAGTCATGACCAGGCAGACCAGACGTGACATGAGAATGCTAGGAATTTACTTGGCGAACCATTCAATAATTAGGCGCTAGAGCAGTGGTGGTGGAGAACTTAAATACTGGGGAGAACAGATGAGTGACATGAGATGCTTGATTATTATCCTAATTAGTGAATGACGTGACAGGGAGGCTGTGGCAGGTGGAGCAGAATGTGAATCTTGACAAAGGTTTTATACATTAAATAATTAAAATGTGTTGTTATTTGTTAATTATTTCATATGATTTAACTATTTTTAAAATTAAATGTCTTCAGATTGGCTGCTAAATATAAAAAATATCTATTTTCAAATAAAAAAGCCTTTATCCTGAATGGCTTTTTAAAGTGTTCATTACTTTTACTTTACTTTAAGTAGTTTCAAAACCAGTACTTTTATACTTTTACTTGAGTGCAAAGCTTGACTTGATACTTCTACTTCCAAAAAAGTACTTTTTAAACCCTACTACAGTGGTTTTCAAACTTTTTTTTCTTCCGGCCCACAAAATAACAGTTGCAGACACTTGTGACCTCAGATATTACTTGTTTACATAGGCAAACTTTGCTAATAACCCTGTTAAACATGTGAATAACAACAATATAAACACATCTAATAACTACAATACTAATTGTCTTCATTTATGATTATTGTTTTAAAAATTGCAATTAAAATAGTTAAAATATTCCATTAGCATTTTTTTTCTTTTTGCATTAAAACTGATGTCTAGAAATCATCTGTGGACCCCCACTTGATGTTTTGTCACCCACAAAGGGGTCCCGACCCCAACTTTGGGAACCACTGCCCTAGTACCATATTTTTGGGACTATAAGCCGCACCGGACAATAAGCCGCACCCCCAACATAAGAAAAAACAGTACACCCAAAATTGTCGTCAAAAAAGTGAATTCAACATCAAAACATTAAAAAAGCAAACCTTTAGGAATTAAAGTTCAGAGGAATACGGTTCATTTAACTGACCTTATTTTGGTAGTTTTCTTTAACAGTTGCTGGTCCAACAAAACGTCTCATTCATCGTCCTCCGGCGTACTGAAACCATCGAAGTCCTCCTCTTCAGTGTCGGAGTTAAACAAGCTGAGAAAAGCTGCGTCACACAGCGGTATCTGTTGTCCTCCCGGGGTAATGCTGGCTCTGAAGCTGTGGTGTCCCCTTCACGTAGCAGTCCAGCCTTTCAGAACCCATTGGTGATGGTGGACTCATTCACTCTGCTCCACGCTATTAGGATCCACTGGCAGACATCAGGAAATGACGCTCTTCACATTCGGCCAGTTTTTGTGAATGATTTATCCCCRTCAGTCATCCAAGCCTCCCATTTACCCCTGAGTGCTGCTTTAAATGCACGATTCACACTGAAGTCCAGGGTTTGCAAAAACTTTGTTGTACCTCCAAGAATAACAGCAGGAATTGAGTTTGTTTTCTTGATGGTTGCTTTCACCGAATCCGTGATGTGAGCCCACATACTGTCCAATATCGTGTCTGTCGAAGATCCGTCGTGTCGTGCCTGCTACTACCTAAAACAAAATGGTGCTACATCTCCAGCTAAGCTGGCAGTATGGTCGCTCGGCTGTCGACTGGTCAACGTGCCGTCACGTGGTTGTTTGGCGTTCGTTTTCGCACTGATCTTTCATAGTTCCCCCGAGAAACCCCTAGCCGAGCTGCTGGGAAAGCCCTCCTGCTCCAGCATACGTCACTGCATGGGATTCCTTCCCCGGGGAGTGGAATGCGGAAAAAAAGTCCACGGCTCTTCACTCGATGTTTATCCACAAACTGGTCCTGGATTAAGCTCCAAAGTTTTTATCAGTTAGATTCCACCATGAAAAATATCTGTTTTATCCCCTTTTATGAGTTTTTGGCCATTGACTATTGTGGGGTTCTTGTCCGGTTCTCCGGGGCCCTTCAGCGATGTGGACCTTCCGTCTCGTCTCCGTCAGATGGTGGCCGAATCCGGCTGATTCGATGGATAAACAGCGAACGTCCCTCTGTAGACTTGTTGACGGTTAAAAAACTCTTAGGCTGATATATAAATGAAAAAAGGCGATTTCTTCAGCTTGTACACATGTTTATTGAGCGAGACATCTGAAATAGGTCTTTAACAGCGTGATGATATGGAGAAACTGAACAAAGAAGCGTGTGCCCGCCCCATGCGCGCTCCGGTCGGGCGCGCTGACGGTCTGA
>NW_013953701.1:72416-72760 GCF_001266775.1 Austrofundulus limnaeus
CAATGATATGTGCCAATGGTAAGATTCAATATTGTGAAACTGTGCCAAAGCTCTCTTCACACGTTCTCCAGACAGAGGAGTTGGATGGACCTCCTCTGGTTTCTCACCTCTTTGAATAACAGCCACCTCATATGGCAGTGTTAAAGAAGCCATATAACGGCAGCCAACCCAACGATAAGGTAAAAATACATATGCTTTATTCCCACAGATCCACCAAACATCCTTAAAATTGCCTTCAGTTGCATTAGCCAGAAAGGATAAATGTCTAACTAACCTCAGTGTATCTTCACGTGAAATTGGATCATGAAATGTCACGACTTGATTGAGATTCATAATACTGCGTG
>NW_013953702.1:0-939 GCF_001266775.1 Austrofundulus limnaeus
ACTAATATGAGTGTCAGTTAAATTATAAAACATGAGATAAAGTTATCCTTTAAATTAATTGGTGCATTTTAAGTATATTTTTTATTTTATTGGTCCTTTTAAACATTTCTTTTATTTATATTTATGTCAGTTTTGGTCCTCCATTTGTTGCAAGCTGAGGACACAAAAACAAGCTTGTTTTATTTTAAACTGGTCGTGCACGATGCAGCCACATGCCTTGCTGGCCATCAGAAGTCAGTGAAGATCATGATGTTTCATCAGAAACGAGCTCCTGACAGTCACAGGTTGTTTCTGTGGGCAGGTGAAGGAGCTGGAGCTGGAGCTGGACTCGGAGCAGAAGAGACACTCTGAGACGGTGAAGACACTTCGGAAGAACGAGCGTCGTCTGAAGGAGCTGCTGTTCCAGTCGGAGGAGGAGCAGAAGAACCAGCAGAGGATGCAGGAGCTGGTGGAGAGGCTGCAGAACAAGATGAAGACCTACAAGAGACAAGTGGAGCAGGCTGTGTGTCACCTCGTCCTGGTATATCCACCATGTGTCTCTGTCCTCCTGTCCCTCACTGACCCTTGTCCCCTCAGGAGGAACAAGCCAACATGAACTTGACCAAGTACAGGAAGACGGTGCACGAGCTGGATGATGCTGAGGAGCGAGCTGACATTGCTGAGTCAGCGCTCACCAAGATCAGGACCAAGAACAGAGGCAGCTTTGGGAAGGGCTTCTCCTCCGTGAGTAACAGAAACACAAACGTCTGCTGAACGATTCCATTACAACTAATAAATACTTTCAAACTTTCTTTTTACACATTTTATCTGAGTTTGTGTCAGTGCTGCCGTCTCATAACTCCAACATACAGACAGGGAAATAAGTGTGAGCCATCATATCAAAATGAGGATTAACTCAAATTAGGTCAAAATGACCTAATTACATTTTCAGATTCTTGT
>NW_013953702.1:1762-5558 GCF_001266775.1 Austrofundulus limnaeus
AGCTAAAGTTAACAACAGATGCTAAAGTCAACACCAGAAGCTAAAGTTAACAACAGATGCTAAAGTCAACACCAGAAGCTAAAGTTAACAACAGATGCAAAAGTTAACACCAGATGCTAAAGTTAAAAACAGAAGCTAAAGTTAACAACAGATGCTAAAGTTAACACCAGAAGCTAAAGTTAACACCAGATGCTAAAGTTAACAACAGAAGCTAAAGTTAACACCAGATGCTAATGTTAACAACAGATGCTAAAGTTAACAACAGAAGCTAAAGTTAACACCAGATGCTATAGTTAACAACAGAAGCTAAAGTTAACAACAGATGCTAAAGTTAACAACAGATGCTAAAGTTAACAACAGATGCTAAAGTTAACACCAGATGCTAAAGTTAACACCAGATGCTAAAGTTAACACCAGGTGCTAAAGTTAGCAAAAGATGCTAAAGTTAACAACAGGTGCTAAAGTTAACACCAGATGCTAAAGTTAACAACAGAAGCTAAAGTTAACAACAGATGCTAAAGTTAACATCAGATGCTAAAGTTAACAACAGGTGCTAAAGTTAACAACAGATGCTAAAGATAACAACAGATGCTAAAGTTAACACCAGATGCTAAAGTTAACAACAGATGCTAAAGTTAACAACAAGTGCTAAAGTTAGCAAAAGATGCTAAAGTTAACAAAAGATGCTAAAGTTAACAAAAGGTGCTAAACTTAACAACAGGTGCTAAAGTTAACAACAGACGCTAAAGTTAACAACAGGTGCTAAAGTTAGCAAAAGATGCTAAAGTTAACAACAGATGCTAAAGTTAACAACAGGTGCTAAAGTTAACAAAAGATGCTAATGTTAACAACAGATGCTAAAGTTAACAACAGATGCTAAAGTTAACAACAGGTGCTAAAGTTAGCAAAATATGATAAAGTTAACAACAGATGCTAAAGTTAACACCAGATGCTAAAATTAACAACAGATGCTAAAGTTAACAACAGGTGCTAAAGTTAGTAAAAGATGCTAAAGTTAACAACAAATGCTAAAGCTAGCAAAAGATGCTAAAGTTAACAACAGGTGCTAAAGTTAACAACAGATGCTAAAGTTAACAACAGGTGCTAAAGTTAGCAAAAGATGCTAAAGTTAACAACAGATGCTAAAGTTAACAACAGATGCTAAAGTTAACAACAGATGCTAAAGTTAGCAAAAGATGCTAAAGTTAACAACAGGTGCTAAAGTTAACAAAAGATGCTAAAGTTAGCAAAATATGCTAAAGTTAAGAACAGGTGCTAAAATTAACAAAAGATGCTAAAGTTAACAACAGGTGCTAAAGCTAGCAAAAGATGCTAAAGTTAACAACAGGTGCTAAAGTTAACAAAAGATGCTAAAGTTAGCAAAATATGCTAAAGTTAAGAACAGGTGCTAAAATTAACAAAAGATGCTAAAGTTAGCAAAAGATGCTAAAGTTAACAACAGGTGCTAAAGCTAACAAAAGATGCTAAAGTTAGCAAAAGATGCTAAAGTTAACAACAGGTGCTAAAGCTAACAAAAGATGCTAAAGTTAGCAAAAGATGCTAAANATATATATGTTTTTGATTCTATTTTTTGTGATCACAGCATTTTTCTGTTGCATGTTTTCTGTGGGAGTTTGTATCATTTATATTTTTACAGTACGTTGCACCTGTTGGCCTCTGTACTTCACATCCATCCTTTGGTCGTTTTCTCTTGATGATTTAAATGTTTATCAGACATGATGTGGGAGAAAAACAGTCACAGAGCTCTGCATCAGAACGATGAGTCATGGTGCGCTGTCAGCTGTGTAACATCAGGTGAACACAGTGCTGCACTCTGAAACTGTCACAACAAACTAAAGAGAAACTCACCAAAACTGAGAAAAAACAAACCAAAATGATGCAGCTTTAATTATTTTAATTAGCTGCTTACTAAGCAGACTCATTTGACCCAGATCCATTGGTTTAACTCCAGGAAAAACAATCATCTTGAACCAAAGAAGTGCTTCAAACACTGGTTGTAGGTCCAAATAGTGTTTTAAAAATTAGCTTTTATAACCATTTACATGTGAAACACAAAGGATTAATCATGTTTTATAATAACAAACAAACATGTCTGCATTAATGAGGCGTTATCAACGATCAGTTTTATATAAATACCTGAAAAAATTAAACCTGAATATATTCTACCTGGAAAACGTCTGTTTCTTTAAACATGTAAACAAATTAATTATCTGTGCYTTAACATGGAACAAGACTGGACCAAACCATTTATGTTGGGATTTWTTTTTTACTGAATTAAAAATACTTTTTCAAATTTTCATTTGTCTTATTTGTCTTCCTGATGTGTGTTTGACCCCTCCGACCCCCCAAAAAACAACAGAAAACAACAAGTTAGGACATAAGATGCAGTTATTTTATTTTAATAATGCAAACTGCTGATMTTTATGTTACAAAAACATCTTAATACTTTCCCTTAGTAGCAAAAAAAAAGTACTACTAAGCAGCAACACTGAGCAGGGAGTGAAAGTAGCTTTGAATCCAACATGTTCTGTTGTTTATGAAATATGTTATTTTAGATATCCTGTCAATCATATGTTTGTGATTTTCTCCTCGTTTTTATTTGACCTTCTTTACCACCAGTTTTCATCTCAGATACTTACATCAGGTCCTTAAACACAACCAAAACACGCAGATGTATTAGTGATAAAAAGTAYAACATTTCATTCTTAAAGTCATTCAGGTATAAAGTGCAACTATCAGATTTTTAACTTTAGGAATGTTGTCAAACAGCTGAAAGTGTGTCTGAATGTTCGTTGTGTTATGATTTGTATTTTTGATTTTAGATCAGCTGTTAAGCTGAGACAAGGAGCTGATGTAGCTAACTGTTAATAACACATTTCTGAGTACACACTGAGGTACATCCAGGTGTTAAATATCAGTTTGAATGGACGTTAGTATGAACAACACAAAATGTACAATGAATGGTTAAAACCTTTGGTCCATTAAAGTTTGCATCACCACAAGGTTGGAGCTGAAGTTCAGAGCTTACAACTGACAAAGACTGTGAGACAAAAAATATGTTGATGCTTTTAGACATTACCAGAGGACAAAATATGGAACAATAAAGTTTTAGTTGGCGTTAGTTCAGCTGCTCTGACCTGCTGTCACACATGTGGACACTTGTTTTGCTGCAGAAAGTGGTGTTAGTATTCAAAACTCAAAGCCAGGACATTTATGATCAAAGACAATTTATTACACAGTTCTGAGTCGCCCTGAATGTTTTATTAGAGTTAGCCTGTGGTGCAGAGAAAAGGTTTGCTTGGAAGTTTTTACCAAAAACTTGTATCATTATGTGCATATTTTCAACTTTTATTACCGTTTTTATACAGAAACAAACTGAGAACATAAAAAAGTTAGTTCAGGTTTAGCTTCACCTTTAGCTAGCTCTGCTTGGTAAAGAATGTTAAAGACATTRGTTAGCCTATTTTTATTTATTTATTTGGTATAAAAATAATTTCTCTGTTCCAGTGGTAAACCTGTCACCAAGACTTCCTGTTGTTTTTGTTTTTATTCAACATCTTTCCTCAGACAACAAAACTGYAACAACAGATGTGACACATACAAACAAACAAAAAGACAACAACAGATGTGACACATACAAACAAACAAAAAGACAACAACAGATGCTAAACTTAACAACAGGTGCTAAAGTTAATAACAGATGCTAAACTTAACAACAGGTGCTAAAGTTAATAACAGATGCTAAACTTAACAACAGGTGCTAAAGTTAATAACA
>NW_013953702.1:13016-14143 GCF_001266775.1 Austrofundulus limnaeus
GTGTGTAGAAATGTAAATACACAAACTTAATGTGTGTAGAAATGTAAATACACAAACTTAATGTGTGTAGAAATGTAAATACACAAACTTAATGTGTGTAGAAATGTAAATACACAAACTTAATGTGTAGAAATGTAAATACACAGACTTCCATGGGTAGTAATATCAGTCAGGTGATGCTGATCGAATGCATTGATTAATGATCATTATGGTTAGTTTGCTGCTCTGGAGCTKACAGGTGTGTGTTAACACAACACAACACAACACAGGTGTGTTGTTAACACAACACATCAGAAATGACTCCAGACAAACAACCTGAACAGGAGATCTTCAGAAGGTTTGCCTCCATCACCTCACAGAGACTGAAACATGTTCAGAAGTGAGGAATCTAGAAGACAGCTCCTTTCTTCTTAGGAGGGGATGTCCCAGCAAATTCACCCAAAGGTCAGACCATGCAATGTTCAGACAAACTACAAAACCACACTTCATCCCTGACTCTATGTCTCAGTTAGCAGGTTAAGGGTTAAAATTCATGACAACACAATCAGACTTAATGACGACTTTGAAGAACTGCACAACAGAAGTCACTTTAAAAAAAATCAGCAGCACAAGGTTTATAAAGTTTCTACTGAATGAATCACAAGACTTGTGCAGCAGTGCCCCTTAGACTGTAGAGATTTTTACCCACAATGCACCGCTCAATGAACAGCCTATCAGCACCGACCCTTCATATCAGCACAGTCATGTGGGTGGAGGGTTGATATTCTGCAGACACAGGACCTGGACACCTTTCAGTCGACATTAAACTCCTCCGTAGACCCAATGGGCCTCATGTAAGAACCGTTCGTACGCACAGATTTGTTCTGAAGKTGTGCGTACGAGTGATTTAGGACAGCATTTYCCAAAGTTGGGGTCGGGACCCAAAGTGGGGTCCCGAAACGTCAAGTTGGGGTCCTGAAAAGATTTTCAGAATTACATTTTTGCCCTAGTTGTTACAAAGGAGTGAGGTTAGTATATTTAAAATGGATAAATTATTACTATGTCCATGTTTAGTTGACCTGATACAAATGTTTATCATCCAGAAACAGTTGGGGGCTCAGGTCTCTGCTACTGTTATTTTGTGGGTC
>NW_013953702.1:15320-17254 GCF_001266775.1 Austrofundulus limnaeus
GTTTTAATAAACCAAAATACAGTTTCAAAGMAAATTAATTCAGATACAAAACTTTAAATTCAGTTTCAATTTAGTAAAATTTATTTTCAAACCAATGAATTCAATTTCAAGTTATGCACATTCAGAYTCAATTCCTGCTGGYACAAGATTTATCCCRTATATTTTACTCTYTCTTCTATGCAGATTAATAGGKTMGGGTTCTTGAAGCRTCAAGATGTTCTGAGATGACTCCACTCAACCATCTGAGAGTGATGTCACTGAATTAAACTGCAGGCGAGAAGCTTGGAGTCGAGCCTGACCAGGTCTGATGAAGCTTGTTGTGGCAGAAAGATGCTCCCTGCTCTGMACTGAGGACTCACTGGACAGTTGTGTTAAATAATGTGCATTCCAAGCTGCAGGACTGTCCACAGCGAGGCTGCCCACCTTCCACTGAGACAAGCTGAGGTGAGCTGTGGAGCTACACCTCTTACTGCCTCACAAACAGCTTCACACAGTCCTGAACCCAGCAGATAACCTTCTGATCTGCAGAAAGTTACTAATCTTTAATCTGACCAAGATTTTAACATCTTCTCTCCAAACTGACAAAACTTTATAGGTTTKTAACTTGGGTCACTTGTCATTTAATAATATTATACATATTTCATTTGTGGAAAATATGTTTGTTCCTTCTAAAAAAGGTCTTAAACATCAACCTTATATTAAAAATTAAACTATAACATCCAGTCTACCTTAATTTCCACCTTTAAACTATTTTATAAACCTTATTTCCTTTGTCTTTCATGTTATTACTTTTACTCTTTTATTCATTATTTGATGAAGGTGATTTTTCTATTTTTGTAATAAATGACCATAAAGACAAAGCTGGTTTCTACATTAATGAGTATCCACGCCACATGAGAAGAGGTCGCTGCACTCTTACCATCTCACACTTTGCTTTATCAGTAAGATATTGATCAGTAAATCTGATCTGGTGCCTCCAACAGGTAAACAGTGTAGTGCAGAAATACTTAYCACCCTCAGTCTTGCTGCACCATCTAGTAGTATTTTTATAATTTACAGGCCAATAGCTAGTTTAAATAAGTGTTTGAGTCAGTGAAAGTGTTTCCACAGACATGATTGATACCAGCTGTCAGGAATGAAAGAATCCTGCAGCTCCTTCCTGCAGTCACTTTCAAACCCGTCATTTCCACCAGATCCTTCCTCTGAAATCCAGCAGAATGCTGCACATCTGGAGCATGCTATTACCCACTACAGCACCCTTCATCTGTCCAGATAAAGTACTGCTTCATATCTTTTAATGTTTTCTTCTTTTTCTACTGATTTAACTAGTAGAAAACAAAAATTAACAAACAGTGCTATTATGTTTGGTTCTTTCTTAACAAGCATGTAAAAATCATTGTTCATGTAGGATGATATTTAAGCATAAAGTAGAATATTTATAACTTTATTTTAAAGGCCATGAGAATGCATATCACCTGCTACCTGTTAGAGTTTTAGACTAAGATCTTCCTGTACTGAGAAACTACTTATGAAGTCATAGACATTTTGGTCAAACCTTGAACATAATATTATGACCAATGTTTCGTTACGTTGCCAGCTGTTGCACAATGTGCTAGCACTTTGGAGATGTGTTATTAAAGACCCYCAGTTACTAATAGGGGTGTAAGAAAATATCGATACACTGAAATATCGCAATATTTCAGTTCCCGATACTGTATCGATATTCTAAAGCCCTGTATCGATTTTTTTAAGGTTTAAAATGTCAACTTTCCTGCCAGCCGTTCATTTTTATGTTGTAGTTCAGCCTCTGACCACTAGTTGGCAGCAGTGAGCCAGACATTTGGCTCCTCTACCTCTTGAGGTAGAGGCTATTGTTAAGTGTTGGGTGACCATGGCTGTGTCCAAAACGACAGGCCGGGTCCTCCGGAGGACCC
>NW_013953702.1:19266-20637 GCF_001266775.1 Austrofundulus limnaeus
TGTGTGTGTGTGTGTGTGTGTGTGTGTGTGTGTGTGTGTGTGTGTGTGTGTGTGTGTGAAACCACAACACCACTCTGTCAGACATGTTGTAGACCTCCCAGTTGAACTGGGATCAGGAGCCTCGTGTCTGATTAGTGACCATCAGAAAAGAGATAATTTACCTTTGAAGAGAACTTGAGGTGAACTTCAGCTTCGTCTGCCAGGCTCTTCTTCAGCTGCGCCCAGGCTTCTCCTAAAGTCCTGGAAAAACAGGAGAAGAACAATGAAAAGATTTTGTGCATCAGTAACGTTTCACAGAAACAGAAACAGACCCACAAACACTGACTGCTAACTGTAAGGCTTGGAAAGTGTCAGAAAATGGTTAAAAAAGGCAGGAATGTAAAAAAGGAGCACTAGATGATCCACAATGAGCTCCATGCAGCCAGGGCASAGGTTCTCTCACACAAACAAGCAGTAAATCATGAGAACTGAGGTCCAGTTCTACAGATAACTACTRAAGACGGGACATGAGGTCCGACTGCACGTCTTCTCTTAGCTCARAGTTCATCACAGTCATCGTTTGTCTTTTTAACAAGACAGACACATGACTCAGCTAAGATTAAAAACTGACTGACTTCTCTGCAGGTCATCAGACTGAGGGCCATAAAACCTGCAGCCAGTCTGATCCACATGGCTTCAGGGTCCAGGACTCATGGTCTTCATGGCTGAGCTTCAAAGCTTCAGTTTGAAAGGAAGACATGTGTGGAATTCTCTCAGGTCTGACATCCAAAACATTCAGATTACCTGCACAGATACGTGGATCCTCAGGAAGTTTAAGGTTAAAGGTCATCACAGGACAAGAGAAAACACTAACACTAACCTAACAAAATAACATTCAAGACTTCTGACAAACGACACAAAATTAGAGATGTTTATCTATAATGCAGAGTACCGTTTAGAATAAATAAATAAAACRACAAACAGAATATCAACACCTAACAGCCAACACACTGTAGATCAGGGGTGCCCATCCAGTCGCCCACCAGCTGATTCCCAGGTTGTCGTGAAGCACAACCTTGCAGCTGTTAGAACAAGGCTGCGCTTCGGTCGGAGCTCACTGAGCTTCATTCTAACTCCGGCAGAAGCGGTGGAGGTGGGAGGAGGAGAGAGGAGGAAGCACGTTCAGGAATGTAAACTCCTCCCGCCTCCCACCTCCACCGCTTCTGCCGGAGTTAGAATGAAGCTCAGAGGAAGGTAGTCTCAGGAGTTTTGGGTGCTGTGAGACAGCAGCGCTCAGAACATGATCCTGTGAGACTTTAGGGTCACGTGATTAAAACATGATCCTGTGAGACTTTAGGGTCACGTGTTTAAAACATGATCCTGTGAGACTTT
>NW_013953702.1:21382-22215 GCF_001266775.1 Austrofundulus limnaeus
CACGTGTTTAAAACATGATCCTGTGAGACTTTAGGGCCACGTGTTTAAAACATGATCTCGAGGCAGAAAATAATGAACAAAAGACAGCTAACAAGCAAACAAAACCTTATTATTTTCACTTGGAGTGGGAAGAGGACTCATGTGTAACTCGAGCGCTGCCTTGTMCAAAAAGGATAACGTGGAACAACATTTTAAAACAATGCACAAACACRGATTTCCTCCTAAAACTGCACAGCATTGATTTTCACACCAGAGGTAAGGCTAATGTAGCTCATCCTGCCTCAACACAAAAAAGGTCTTTCAGAGRTGACCAAGTTATGAAAGAWGCGTTTGATGCTGCAGACAKGCTTTTCTGTGATTTTAAAWATAAAAGTGAGATYGTRGCWGCTATAAAGWCGTGCAGTTGTCCAGGATGGTTGACATTCTGTCCAAATTCGTGTCCTTGTTTCTGCTGGACTRCTCTGGTGATGAAAATGAGGTTTTGACYCTGAAAAATGACATTGGGATCAAATCCTGAGCAACAAGTGGCAGGATGGAGAGTTCTGCAGTCTGCTGTCAGAGGAAATGTATCCTAACATCAGAACAGCTGCTTTGGACTTGACAGAACTTTTTGGATCTACCTGTGTGAGTCTGCTTTTTCTCACATGAAAATCATCAAGTCCAAGAACAGATCCACAATAACTGATGATCATCTGGAGACCTGCCTGTGCATCAACCACCTCATACTGCCCACCCAGGTTCCTATTCTCAGTGTCAGAAGTCCCACTAAGGTAGAAACATTTATTTTTATTTAACCTGCATAAAAAGTTTTCTCCTCTAGACTTGTCACATTG
>NW_013953702.1:22383-25289 GCF_001266775.1 Austrofundulus limnaeus
GTTGTAATGTGACAAAATATGGAAAAGTTCAAGGGGTATGAATACTTTTGCAAACCACTGTATATGTTTAAGTAGATAGTTTTGTTTGACAATACTTTAAATTAAATAAAACTAGCGACACATTACGTTCTGTTTTATTTACTTTAAAGAAGTGAGGAGTACGGAGACGAAAAATTATGTTTTTTTGATACTGAGACTGGACGAGTAGATCTCTGCAAACTGCTAACTTCAAAAGTAGCTCTTGGTTCAAAAAAGGTTGGGCACCCCTGTTGTAAAGCATGGTGGTAGAGGAATCCTGATGTGGGCTTGTGTTGCTGTTACAGGGCCTGGACATCTTGCAGTCAACTCTTCTGTAGACCAAAGGATTCTAAAGTCAAATGTAATGCCGTCTGCTTGTTGAAGACAAACTGGATCATGATTCAACTGAACAATGATCCTCAGCACAGCAGCTGATCTACAACAGAACAGTTGAAAAAGAAGAAAAACTCAGGACACTACCATGGTCGAGTCAAAGTCCAGACTCCCACCTGATTAAAATGCAGTGGCGGGACCATAAGAGAGCTGATCAGACACTAATGTCTGCAAACCTCAACCAACTGAAGCAATGGTGTGAAGTAGAGTGGGCCAAAATTAATGCACAACCATTTGAGAGACTGATGACGTCCTACAGGAAACCACTACAAAAAGTTATTACTGCTAAATAAACTCTATAAGATCATGGTAATGGTAGAGTGGAATCTGTTGTGTTTTTGTACACCTGAGATTATATTTGAATAATTTTAAAATTTGATAAAAACCTGATCAACTTCAGCAGCTTTAATATCAAATGGTCCTTATATTGGGATTTGTTTCAATAAAAGATGTATTTTACTGTAAATCCTAGCATACAGCAGTAAGAAGTGGGTTTTTGAAGCAGGGAAGGTCCATCCAGGACGTTCTCTGATGGAGCTGCAGTCTTCATGTCTTCGTGTTGGTTTGCAGGGCAGCGGGTCAGAACTTCCTTCCTGAGGGTTAGGGTTACCTTCACTCCAAACAGTTCTACGTTGTTCTTCATCACTTGTAAACACATCTTCACAGACATCCTGTAAATAACTGGAACGACCATCCTCACTCTGCAGTCCTCTGTCCTGATGTCGTCTGCAGGGACTTGTTTCATGTCATCAGACTTCAGCATTCTTCAGCAGTGTGTTTCTGTGACTGGGTGGTTATTTTATCTTTTTATTTTTACACTTGCCTGGCCCAAATGTGAAAAAACAAACCATATAACCACTGTATTCTGTTGGGTGGGTGTTGGACTTTAACCAARCTGCTTCCCCTGAACCAAGTAGAGTAAATTGGGCAATTTAATTGTTATGGATTAATTATGTATATCTGTTCTACCTTGACACTGTCCAGTAACCATATCTTCTTATAACCAGTTTTTGGCTGTTAATCAGTTTTGGCCCAGACAACAGGACTCCAGCGAGGGATTGACCTCTCTTGTTTGATAAGGAACTCTTTGAGCTGAGAGCCCTGTGATTGGCTGGGCAGTACATTCGTCGATCTGTGATTGGTTGTAAACTGTCATGTGATGTTATCAAGATGTTATATTATTGGCTTGCTGTCTGCTGAAGACAGCCACAAGCCGACAGATTTCCTGATTGAGTTCTGTTTGTTTGTTGCTCAAGATTAAACCATTTTGACGACCATACACGCAGACTTTCTGTGCATTTATTCCAACGTGTTTCTGCATTCTTGGTAAATCATTTCCACAACATAATCATTTTATTTTAAAGAAAAAACATTAATTACTTTAAGAAATAAGCGGGTATAGATAATGGATGGATGGTTAATTACTTTACATTTACTCACCTAGGCCTAGTGGAACCAGTCGTCATGAACTGGTGAAGTAAATTCAACACTTCTTTTTTAGCGTGCAAAAACAACTTCTTTATGATGAGTTCTGGTCAAAAACCAGAAAGAAAAGCAAAAGCAAACACATAAAATCTGAAATTTTTACCCTTTAATGCCAGTAAATCAAAGGTCTTGGCTTATCAGTTTACAAACTGCAGTCAGATGTCAATAAATGTGTCTGAAAACTGTAGAATTTTAGATTTATTTGATTTTACACTCAGCCTCCTAAACATTACCTTTAATGGTTTATTTTTCTCAAGTGGTATATTACAAGTCAGATGTACGTATAAAGTACTACTGGGATAAATTCACATATTTTTCTATGGAACAACTTGAATTATGTATGCACTTATTTATACTTTATTTTGTTACTAAGTAACTGACTTCACATGCAAACAACCAAAAGAGGAAGTGTTCACTTAGTGTCTGGACAGAGTCTAAAGAGTGTGAAAAGTCAGTTTGACACAACTCTCTTTTATATATTAAAATGTATTTTTTACACCAATGAGAAATGTAGAAAAAAAATCAGACTCTGAAGTAATTTCATTTCACAGGAATAATAATCTAATCCATGTTCACACAGCCCAGCATAGATCAGATGTGAAAGTTTCTATGAATTAAATAAAGAAAGAAGATATGGTTTCAGGCAGTGGTGTGTGYTTTACGCAGAAGCCACTGTGGTTTACTGTAAATGAAGACAGCTGAAACACTTTGAGCCACCAAGCTGGAACAAAGAGCAGAATGCATCACAAGTCTTATAAACACAACTTCAACAAGTCCTCAGGGCACACTGAAGCAACACGCTGTGAGTGAGACAAATACAGTGTGATTGTAAAGGTATATACTTTATGTAAATGAAGAAACACAATAAAATATGCATCCAATTTGAAAGTACAATCTTCCTGTTGGTGGTCTGTAGCCACAGGCAGCTGGTAAAAAAAACTTGAAACCAATCAGCAGCTTAGCTGAATCATTTCAGTGCACAGACCAACACAATGTTGGCTTTATATATA
>NW_013953702.1:26494-29473 GCF_001266775.1 Austrofundulus limnaeus
TATATGTACTGTATATAGGTGAGATAAGGTGTTGGAGCACAAAGAAAAACACATTTCTTCTCACGCTGTAAAAGACTTGTGTTTAGATGCTGGTATCCAGGAACTGTTTTAGTTGTAATCTACTTCTCATAGTTGAGGACTGTAAAATAAATGGACAAGTAAATTAAGAACACTGCCTTTCTGCTCAGTTCTTTTCCCCAGGACAGACCCAAGCAAAGTCCTCATTACTGCAGATGAAGCTCCCAAACCATCAGTCAGTGTTCTTCAACCTACCATCCCTCATTAACAGGACTTCTATCAATATGAACTCTACTACTCTCCATTCCTGAAGGAATATTACACTCTTCTCTGATTGGTAAACATAGCCTCAGACTTAGAGGAAATGACTAGTGTGGGCTGAACTTCTTGGAGTGAGACAAACAGAAATAAGACCATTAGCTTCCCAAACCAGACACCCTCCTCTCCTAAACTGCTCCTTGAGATCCAGAGTCGGAGACACGAGGCAGATCTGTCCATCCTGCACTGGGAACAAGCTCGACTTTGTGTTAGAAATACAGAAACAACTCTTGCTTTTGTTTTACAACTACCAGACAGGACTTGGAAGAAACCTGATAGCCCATATTACCACAGGACCCCCTTTAAAAAGACTTGAGGAGCAGAACCACTGTCATGAGCCGGGGTACAGATCTGGTCCACTGTCTCATTACTGCTCCTCCTGAAGCTGAGCCAATCTTCCAACACTGTGGACTAGATTGTTCCTGGGAGGAACTGGGCAGTGTGACTTCTAAAATGTTGGAACACTGTTTGGTCCCCTTTTTACAAAACTGGACTCAGACTGCTGTTCCACAGCTGTTCTCCCAGTTCTTCACAAGACAATGAAGAGGCACCACAAGGCCCAGGACCTTCAGCCTTCCAGGGCTTCTCATCCACTCTTGGCACCCTGGTTCTACCTCACTGACCTCTGTTGTGGGAATTACCTCACCTTCCCTCAAGTCTTTGGACTTCTCTGGACATGATTACCAAATAATGGAGGTCCTTAAACTGACTTTTACTAACAATACCCACAGTCCGGGACAGACTCCCTCTTTTTACCAACTGTTTTCATTAAGATTACAAAATATTTTAGTGATACTGTACATAATCATTTGGTCAATTTATTAGAAAACAAAGTGTATTGGTGTTTCTCTAGTGTGTCCTACATGTTTTCCAATGTTCAGCTAACTACTCTATAACCAAATGAAAACAGTAATTATGGTCTGTGGCGTGTTGAGCAATTAATAATTAACAGAGAAACAACTGTTTGTGAGCTTTGGGTTGTTGCAGGAGAGGAGTCACCCCTCATTATGCCTGACAGATCAATATATGTTCAAAATATGTCTTTGAAGACTTTTACCATAGTTGTGTTCACACCGTTGTATAACTTTGGCCAGTCTTTGTGCCGTTAAAGTTTGTATTTATTTGCTCCTCAGTTGCAAGTTCAAATCTGAAAGCAGTCTAKCTGTTTGACTTAATAAACCTGGGGCTGGGTGGTTAGCACCAGTGCTGTCAGTCAGCACTAGCTGGCCCAGCTTTCCAAGGATTTGTGAGTCAGTGCTACGTTCACACCAAACGCATTGTAAGCGGCCAAAACGTCTCAAGTTGGACGCACTATGTTCAGACCGAGGAACGCACTAGTGTTCAGACCAGAACGAGAAGCAGCGGCTGTAGCAAGGTGTGGGAGGAGCGTGTCCTCGGCGGGTGAATAAAGATAAAAGAAAAGAAAATGGCTTTAATTTATTTACTAAAAAGTAAGCAATCATAAACAACAAATCCTGAAGATTTGGGAACATTTGCTCTTTATTGGCCAAAGTTACCTGATGGAACCAAATATTATTTAGGCCTGTAAGCTACAGTTTGCACTGTTTCAATTAAAGAAAACTAATTGTCTCACCACATCTTTGATTAATTTTGTCCAGCTGTAGACTCTAGGTCTCTGTCCAATCAGAGCAGGTATTGTGAAGTTGGTGCTTTTAGTCAACTTTTAGTTCAATTAATTCAATCCAAGTCTATGGAAAAGTCACAAAATGTCACCAAAATCACTCTGTYCCTCTAAAATTGTTCGGAAAATTGAATCGTATCGTTGGCTGAGTATCGTGATATATATCGTATCATGAGCAGAATATYGTATCGTATTATGAGATTAGTGTATCGCTACTGCCCTATTTATGTCCCAGTTTTATAGAAGCCTTGCAGAAATTTGGCACATCACCATATGTGACTATTACTGTCAAAGTTTTTAAATACTGTCACCATATTTATTACAATAACAAGATACTGTCATACCACCCAAGCCTTTGTACTATCACTTTAAAATGGTTGTATTTTAATTAAACTACCATATGTGCTGAGTGAGGGTGCAYTTTCTTGGTCAATACTGGGGAGGTTGAAAGATGAGATTAGTGCTTTGATCAGCAAATGTGCACATTTTGGAGGAGGGGTCCTCATCCTGTATCTGACAACACTGATGCCAGATGATTTCTGTCTTTCAATAAGACCTGCAGCAAACTCTTACATCCAGAATGGTCAATACACAAACTCTTTATTTGAAAAAAGCTTTGATTTTAAAGAATACAAGCATGGATGTCATGTACACAAACAGCTGAACTGCAGCAACAATGCTTAGATTTCACTCAGAATTAGTGTTGTTTACACTGGGCCTTAAAACAAGAGCATCACCAACCTGCATGTTTTACCTGTTATTCAGCTCCAACACACCTGATTCAGTCACTGAACTACCTCTTCATGTTCTGCAGTACGGAGGACCGACACTGACATAATTAGAAATAAAAGCAGAAATAGATAAATGAACCTTTAAATAAATAAATACATTTAAAATGCACCAAATAATTTAAAAAAGATAACTTTACCTCATTTTATAATTTAATTGACCTTCATATTTATTTTTCCAGCTTAGTTCCAATAAATTATATATTTTAATAC
>NW_013953702.1:30542-31815 GCF_001266775.1 Austrofundulus limnaeus
CTCTCTAACCCCCCTCCCCTACCCACACCCCCTCCCCTACCCACTTTGATGCATTTTTCAAATTTGGCCTTGGGGCGGAGTTATCTTTTCACGAGGGGGTAAGATACACTTTAATAAGCATCCCCTACAAGCAGAGAGAAGCACCGAGCCGTATGAGATGGCTGTAACTGAGCGCTGCAGACTTTGTAAGACCAAGTTAATTTAATTTGGAAGCCCTGTCAACACASACTGAACGGCTTCGTTCACTTCCTCCACTTCCACTGATGAACTGCAGCAGAATAAAACCTCACACAGAAAAACTCTTCCTTCTGCTCGCTGATTGGCCCGGTTGACATTCTACCAGAGAAATCCATGTCAACGGGAGAAATCCCAGATGGAGCAGAGAAGAGAAATTACATTTGAGCAGAACTGCGTGGAAAGACAATGGCCAGGCTACCACTGCACTAAAGTATGCCTCTTATACTTGGAGCTACATATAATTGTCTAAATCTAAATAATCTGCACAGTCTTCCTGTATTAAATTCTGCAGTAAAAGACAATTAAATACCATCATGAAACTGAATTCTGTRGAAGATGAATCTGCTGCATTTCTCCCCTTCGTTCAACAGATCTGATAGAGCAGAGCTGGTACCAAACAAACGGTAAATTCAGGAATAAATAGACGGTGGGTTCTGGTCAGATGGTAGGAACTGAACAACAAAACAGTGATTGTTCTGTCTGACGCAGAGCATAATGAAAGTACTGTGCTGCACTTTTGTTGCTGTGGGCAGACTGATCCGACTGGTATCATCTGGATCCTGTATGAGACGGGTCCAGCCCACCCTGTGTTCACATGAAGAGGAGTTAGCTTAAAGCAGGTTAATGTGCTCTGTAAAGACCTGATTTACAGGCTCACACACCTTTTCTGCTGATATTTGATGAAGAAGGTGAACTGTGAGTTTATCTGTCAGGTACAAACTGAGCCAGAAACATTCTGTTGTTTAGTTAGCTAACTTCCTGTTTCCAAACGGTGGCCAACGTGTGCAATGCATGAAATCAGTAAACAGTAGTAAGAAGCTTTAGCAACTTAACACCTCATWTCATTTCACTTATCAGGTTTTCTTGAAATGATTTTCCTCTCAGAGTTATGCAGCATGTTTGAATGTTAATTTTTTAGGGTTTGTTTTTACCAAAAAAATCTATTGTGAAAACAAATTTTCACAAAGTAACACCAATGAAATAAAAAGATTAAATGTAAAATAAGTGACTACATATATATTCATATACAGTATAC
>NW_013953702.1:38100-39167 GCF_001266775.1 Austrofundulus limnaeus
ACTACTACTACTACTACTACTACTACTACTACTACTACTACTACTACTACTACTATATTCACCCAGTCTAATGTAAGTGTCACAATACAACTCAGAGAAATGATTATTTAAAAGTATACAGTATTTGGATGGATGTAAATAGATTAGGAAGGCCCTAAACTGCCCCAGGACAGGMGTTTACCCAGATTAAACCCTAGATGTAGACAAACTACTGGAGATTTAAAAACAGTGGTTTCTCATTGCCACTCTCCTGTACATCTTCTTCCTTCTTATCACAATTAGCACGATTTATCCTATTTATTCTGAAGATAGCTGAGATCCCATGGGTCCATTCATCATGAGGAAACCTTTTWAACTCTGGGTTCAGTGAAGAAAATGTAAAATATAGAATACACAAACAGTCTAATTGTGCCTTGTTGTTGACTTTATCAACTGTGACCTCTCTAACTTGAAATAGTGGTTTTCTGTCTCACTTCATTTGTCCCTAACATGGTTGTGGAGGAATTTTGACCCACTCTTTGTTTCCAATCAGACTTTGGTTTATTGATTTCTTTAGGCAGWTGTTTTTGCAAAGATCCCACCGCAGCATTTCACTCAGGTGGAAGTTGGGACTGAATGACTGCAACACCTTGCATCTAGATCATTCTGTTGTAAATTAGCTGCTATGTTTTGGAKAATTGCTGCGTTGCATCATGGCCCAGCTTGGTCCAAGCTTCACCTGTCAGACAGGTGGACTCACGTTTGACTCTAGCCTGTTAACATTCAGCGGAACGCCCGCGTGCCATTTTGTATTTGTTTTATTTTGAAGTATTATTTCTCTTTCCTGTTCCGCCTGTGTCCGTGTTCAATGCATCACACTTGATGTCTAGGCCGTCCTCTTTAATTGACACCTCATTTGACCAACTGGGTTCAAGTATCAGCTGTCCAGAGCCAATAATATATGAGAAGTGACCAACTTCCTGTTGTCGTCTTTCTGGCTTTGATTGACTGTAAAATCGGCCAATCAGCTCCGAGCTTCATTCTGACGCCACAGCTGTGAAGCCAAACACTGTACCTATATATATATA
>NW_013953702.1:40512-42331 GCF_001266775.1 Austrofundulus limnaeus
TTATTTAAAAATCAATGTGGTCCCACGGCCCTCTGTGGCCCAAAGTTAAAAACTGTTGTTCTTTTGAGGCCCTGAAGGTGGTGCTCACGGCCCAATTGTGGGCCGCGGCCCCCATAGGTTAAGAATTTCTGTCCTACAGGACAGAAATAAAAAACAACCTGAGACTCCTCCTCACTTTTTGTCTTTGTGTAGTGTCTAGAGAAAAAGAATGGCAGCATCACAAAGTGGTAAATATGTTATGGTCCCGGTAATTTGGGGAATGTTTTGTAGGTCAAAACTGCAGAAATGGATCGAAGATTTGACAAATAAATTTATCTAACCAAACACGTATCCAACTATCTTTTACAACTTATCTATAGTCGGGTCTCAGAGGCCAGAGTCCAGGAGAGAAACCCGTCCCAACTCATCCTGGGGGACCCCGAAGTATATCAAGGCCAGAGAGAATATAATCTCCCGCAACATCTGGGTCTTCTCTGGGGATTCTTACAAGTGGGACAAGCTTGGAACACCTCTAAAGAGAGGCCTCCAGGAGGCATCCAGATCAGAAACCCAAACCATGACTCCTGTCAATGCAGAGCAGCAGAGGCTCTACTTCAAGCTCCCCCCAGATGACGTAACACCCTTTTTCTAAGGCTGAGCCCAGCCACGTTACAAAGAGTGCTTATATTAGCTGCGTGATCCCATTCTTCTGTTCATGACCCATACCTCACAGCTGGAACGTAGAGCAGTAAATCGAGGACTTCGCCGATCGACTCAGCTCTTTCTTCATCATGATCAACCACAGTAAAGACATTACCAGTGAGGATTATTTATGTTTGGAACAAAGCAACAAGCTGGAAATTAATGGTACGTTCACACCAAACGTGTTTTGCGCTGAAGGAGCAGCCAGTTTACATGTAAAGTCTATGGTGGATGCGCCTCTAGGGGTCTCGGTCAGGTCCATTTAGCGCGGCGCACAAGGAACGCGGAAGGTGCGGCAGAGTATTTTCTGCACATGCGGTGCGGCGAAAGCAGCCGACGCCCGAGTTCAAAAATTTTATCTTTCGCTGCTCGACATGTCTTACAACCAATCAGAGAGACTCATTTTTCCACGTGATAGTGTTGAGGATTGTAGCAGTACTTGTTAGGAGCTGGGACAAAAGGTCAGAATAAGGGTTGTATAAACATCTGGTAAGAACATTCTGTAAAAGGTGAGGTCATCAAACAGTCTACAAATAGATTTAATAAGTGTGTATTGGGTGGTCTTAAATTTCCAGCCCAATTCTTGGAAGTGACCACCCTTCCTGGTTACGTAGAATTTGTGTTATGAAAACAGTTTGGGTATAAAAGGGTCTGGTTTTTAAATACGTCAGTTCATTTGGAATGTTTTCTGTCGGTTGTATCGATCTGCTGAACTCAATAAAACTCCCCCTTCGGCTGGCCAAAAGCGACGTCTCCTCATCTTTATTTCAACTTGATAACAATCTGCTTCTTCATTTGGCGCCCAACGTGGGGCACGAACCCACGACCCTGAGATTAAGAGTCACATGCTCTACCGACTGAGCTAGCCGAAAGCCATATTTTACATATGAAGAAGCAGATTGTTCTCTGTTATCAAGTTGAAATAAAGATAAGGAGACGTCGCTTTTGGCCAGCCGAAGAGGGAGTTTTATTGAGTTCAGCAGATCGATTCAACCGGCAGAAAACATCCAAACTGAACTGATGTATTTAGAAACCAGACCCTTTTATACCCAAACTGTTTTCATAACACAAATTCTACGTAACCAGGAAGATTGGTCACTTCCACGAATTGGGCTGGAAATTTAAGACCACCCAATAC
>NW_013953702.1:44087-45590 GCF_001266775.1 Austrofundulus limnaeus
ATATAGATTGATTGATTGATTGATTGATTGATTGATTGATTGATAGATAGATAGAGTTGATAGATATATATATATAGATAGATATATAGATTGATTGATTGATTGATTGATTGATTGATTGATTGATAGATAGATACATGTGTGAACATATACATTATAAAAACCAACTAGCGTAAAGTATTTTTAGTCTTTGTTTTACAGATGAAGTAAATGTTTATCAAATACAGTCCAGTGTTACAACTAATTATGGATCCATTTAAAGGCTTTTTGTTTTAAATGAAAGATTCTAATTAAAACTTTAAAAAGTTCTTTATGAGGAGTGATGAGGACATGATTCTTTATTTATTCTTAATTTACCAGAAATACTTCAGTTATAGTAGAGGAACATCTGATGTTAGAATAATGATGAATAATAAATGTGTTTTAATCAACAGCTTAGTTCAAATACTTACAATAAATATTCAATAAAAAACACGTTTCCTCCTAAATGTTTAACATTTTAATAAACTTTAGGTTCTGCAGCAGAAACAGTTAAAAAATACAGATTTTCCTAACTGTGTTTTAAATGTGGCAGCAGTGAAATAAAATAATCTTTTGTGTAAATTGAAATAGAATAATCTTTACCTGCCAGCAGCACCATGAAGCTCCAGAAGATGTTTTCAGATCTCATCCTGAGTTCCTCGTCTCTCAGATGTTTGTCACCAAACTGAGCCGAGAGTATACAAAAAGAGACATCTGGTGGAAAAATTGCAAAACTTCCTGTTTTAACTTCACAACTTCCTCCTGTTTGACCGTAAGTCTCCATTTCATCCACAAAATTAACCCCCTTAAGAGAAACTTTTCTATAAACGAGACGGAAAAAACAGCTTTCATTTCAATCCTGCAATATTTTACTGACAGACACTTAATGTTTATTTCTAATAAATAAAATCAACAGATGCAGAGAAACAACCGTTCAAATAAAAGAGGATGGTTTAAAAAGGAAGTAAGAAACTGTAATCTTACCAGTAAACACAAACTGACCACAAGTTACAGACAAAAATTACAAAAGAAAAAAAAGGGAGAGAAACAGAACCTACAAGAAAGATTAGAAACCAGCAGCAACATCTTAGAATCAAAAAACAATAAAATAAGATGCAAGATTTAAAGAAAAGTCCTGATGTGAACAAACCCTCCTCACATCCAGGTGAGCTACAGGTAGCTCAGGTCAGTTTGAGTGTAAAACAGAAAATGATGAGTCAGCAGGTTTTTTTGTCACTTCAGTAGAAAACAAAACCAAATATTATTAGTTTATTTATTTCTTCATCATCAGTGACCTTTTTAAGTGAAGAGAAAATAGAGAAAGAGAGAAAAACAGAGAGAGAAGTAACTGGAAAGATTGAAATAGCGATTAGAAGTATATTAAATTTACACCAACAAAACACAGGACCACACACCCAACATCAGTCAACTCACCTCAAAAAAATGGATAAATACATGGAGGGCATATATCAATATATACAC
>NW_013953702.1:45789-49151 GCF_001266775.1 Austrofundulus limnaeus
TTTTTTTTTTTTTTTTTTTGAGTCAGCAGGTTTTTAATAACAGATCAGATCAGTCAGGTGTCATCAGCGTAACATGAGACATCAGGTGGATCCTCACAGGAGCCGTCACATCTCTGAAGCTTCAAACAGGCAAATTTAATGTTTTTATAGAGTCCAGGAGGAAACTGTCAGTTTAAAGAGGAGAAGATGCACTAAACCAGTTTTATGTCATCACGCAACAGGAACTGATTTTAATGACTTCCTGTGTAGAGAGGAAGTTTCACAGTCTAAAAACAGAGGAAACAACTGAACATCGTGAAAATTTACACAAGTTACCTGAAACCATGGTTTCACCAAACATAAACATGAACATTTCATTAAAAAGTGTTGCGGGGTTAGCGTTAGCATTAGTTTAGCTGAAGCTCTGAAAAACTGTTAAAAATGTAGAAAGTGAGTAACTCAGTCATCAGCTATAAGAAGGATCCTGTTTGATGGGAGCACTTGAGTCCCCCCCGGTGGGGTTCGGGAGGGTTTTCCCGCTCACAGGGGGTGTTAAGGTGAACCAGTTAAGGTGTTAAGGTGAACCAGTTAAGGTGTTAAGGTGAACCAGTTAAGGTGTTAAGGTGAACCAGTTAAGGTGTTAAGGTGAACCAGTTATTAATAAGAGTGAAACTCAAACAGTTTCTGTATAAATCTTGTGCAACATTTGTTCTGAAGCCCTGATCCCTCCGTCTGTCACCCGACTCATTCTGTTTTCATTTGTTTATTTGCAGTGGTGGGCACCAGCCTGCTAAAGTGCAAATGCGCTAATTGCAGACCTGAATCTTTTGTTTGCACTTTAGCGTTCTTACAAACTTTTATAATTCGTAAGCAGATTTGTTTTAAATTAAAAAGCAGTACAGCTAATAACTAATTCTCTAGCAGTCATCATTATGTTGAACAGCAGAAGGTATGACTGTCAATGAATCACAACACATGTGATCTATCCAACAGCACCCCTCCCAGATAAACACTCTTATTGTGAAGGTATACATCCTGCTGACTGTTGCTTTGAGCCACGGTTCTCATTTCCCACAATGCTTTGTGTCTGCTTACGAAGCAGGAAGTCAACAGCAAAAACAGTAAACATTTGTAATCCATACTAAAGTTTTGTATGTATTGATTTATTTTACTTTACAATCGGAGCTCCTTTTAAAAAAAGTTTAAACGCTGGAGCTCAATACTTGACTTTATTGGTCAAAGCAACCGGCCAACGGAGTTAGCTGAATGGACGCAGAAGATGATTTAAAGGCACAGTGTGTCGGATTTTGTCAATTCTTTTAGCCGAAATTGAGATAATTCAAATTCAAAAATACTTTATTGATCCCAGAGGGAAGTTAGGTGTTGTTGTAAGTCATTTAACTAAAGAYTTATTGTAGATGCTGATGGCTGTGGGCAGGAAAGATCTTCTGTAGCGTCTGTATTACAGTGAAGTTGAAGAAGCCTCAGACTGAAGACACTTTCTCTTTCTATGACAGTCTGATGAAGAGGATGGTCAGGGTTGTCCACAATGTTCTTGATTTAATGTAAAATCCTTCTTTGCACCATCATCTCCAGAGATTCCACAGTCGTCCCCAGAACAGAACCAGCCTTCTTTATCAGGTTGTTGAGCCTCTTTAGGTCCCTGGCTCTGATGCTGCTGCCCCAACAGATGATGGCAGAAGAGATGATGCTCTCAACAACAGACTTGTAGATCTACAGAAGAGATGATACTCTCAACAACAGACTTGTAGAAGATCTACAGAAGAGATGACGCTCTCAACAACAGACTTGTAGAAGATCTACAGAAGAGATGAAGCTCTCAACAACAGACTTGTAGATCTACAGAAGAGATGATGCTCTCAACAACAGACTTGTAGAAGATCTGCAGAAGAGATGACGCTCTCAACAACAGACTTGTAGAAGATCTGCAGAAGAGATGATGCTCTCAACAACAGACTTGTAGAAGATCTGCAGCATCTTGCTGCAGACATCGAAGGATCTCAGCTTCCTCAACAACAGACTTGTAGAAGATCTGCAGCATCTTGCTGCAGACATTGAAGGATCTCAGCTTCCTTAAGAAGTAAAATCTGCTTTGTAGACTGTAGGGATGTTGACATTTCGTCTCTGCTGCCATTTTCTTCCCAAACTGCTGTGACCAGATTTTGCGAGGCTGCTCAGTGCGTTTGCTTGTAATTTCCTCCTGCTTTGTTATTTCTACGAATTTCAACAAACCGCGCTGATGTCAGGTAGTTAGCTACAGCCTCGTCTTTCAGTTTTTAATTTTTGTTGATGCGTTCTGAAGAGACAATTTTTTGAAAAGAGGATCAAAGTAAATCATGAGTTTTTCTGGTGAACCTTAAAGAGATAAGCTGCCATGAAGAACATTATTTTATCTGCCCTTGTTCCTAATTTGATAAGGATTTAAAATGTTGAAGTATGTTTTTTTATCCAGAACAGCGCTTGTTGCAAAGTGTTGATGCTCGTCTTCATCACCTGACACATTTAACACGCTGTCATTGGTTGAGGAGCTTTGTTTACAACATGTTCACATGGTTTTTAAATTGTTTTAAATTCATTACTTTCTAAGACACATTAAGTTGATTTGATGCTGCAGTTTGTCTTGTAATGTTATTTTATACCTTTTCTGCTAGTTTTGAATTGGCTATTATTAAGTTTTATTAGTTTTTTAGGATACAAGATGCTTCCTACAAAAACCAGACTGTGAATCTTTTCTTAAAATTTCATGGCGATACCTTAAACACTGAGGAAGTTATGAGCAAAATTAGAAAACAACAAGGTGAAATGATCCCAGTGGTTCTGCTGTGAACTTCAGCAAGAAAACATGAGCTGATTTCACCTGAACATCAATAACTTCCCTCATACTTGAAATAATCACATGATTTTGGTGTTATTTTGTACGGTTTGTGATGTTCTTTTGGAATCTGCTTTCAGATTTAATATTGGTGTAGGATTAAAAATTTATCCACATCCCTATAGACTGCTTCAGTGTTGAGTCTCCAGTCCAGTCTGTTGTCCAGATGAACACCGAGGTATTTATATTCCTCAACCACCTCCACTTCTTCTCCCATGATGGAAACAGGGTTTGACCTAATTACTAATGACAATAATAAAAAAACATGTCTAATCATTGCAGACAAAGACCTTGTTTTATTATTTTTACCTTATAAAAAGCTGTTTATATCTCCATGGTCGCGGGTCGCCACACAGGCAGCCGCCATCTTGCACCGCGTCTCAATTCAGGGGCTGGGTCCTCATGAGTGCACATCTGTCGGCCGCATACGTCACTGCCCCGCGCAGAGGACTGTCCCAATTCAAAGGCTCCTCATCACGCGGTTGAGGAA
>NW_013953702.1:50155-58510 GCF_001266775.1 Austrofundulus limnaeus
ACTTTATACACAATATAATTTAAAATAACTTCACAACAAAAATACAAATATCAATCAAATCTTTGTTCATATCACATAAAAAAAACTTAAGCATTCTACTAAATGAATAAATTGTTCCAGCATTCTTAAGGTCACCAAGTACTGACTTTATTCTCATAATATTACAACTTTATTCTCATAATATTACAACTTTATTCACATATGACTTTATTTTAGTAATAATAATAAAAAATGTGTTATCTCCGTTGTAGATACTGGAGCTAAACCCAAATTATTGTTTTCTTTATTTACGTTTACCTTTTTAACTGTGAGTTTATTCTTCCAGTAAAAAGACGTGTAAACACTTCCCGAAGCATTTTAAGTCCGACATGAAACTGATCACCATGGTAACGGGGGAGCACGTGGTCACGCAAACCCACGTGAAGCCGACATCAGGCGAAGACTAGACCGTCTCATTTCACAGCAGTTTTGAGCATCCTACCCGGCCCAGCAAGGATGTGGCCTACGTGGCCCAGCTAGGCTGGGTCCTCATGAGGACCCAGCCCATGAATTGAGACACAGCCTTTGTGTTTGGAAGCGGGGGGTGGGGGGAAGGACCAGGGAGGAGGATTCAACCACTAGATGTCGCTGAAAACAACAAATGCTACAAACCGTGCCTTTAAAGATGTTATGCTGACGAAGACTGACATCTAGTGGTCAACTGGAGCAACAACAGAAGTGTGGAAAACTTTAAAATCCATGCTCTTATTTTGAAGGGAAGATGGTTCCTGTACTCTGTGCATTCGTTTCCCGTCACAAATCAAATCCGTCATGTACCCAGAATGTATCGCTCACTTTTCCAATAAAAGTTACTTTATTGATGCTTCTTTAATGAAAAATCTACAACAAACAAGAAAAAGACAAAGAAGCAGCCGAACTAACAATCCTCAACAACTTTTTAATTTTTACACCAGGAGCTAAAGGTCTGTTTCAGGAAATCACATCCCCAGCAATCAGCGGTTATAGGAATAAGCTGTAAAAGGATTCATACACCGCTAGTTGGCAGTGTTGTACATCTATTGTACATGATTTGTTACCAGCTACTAAGTGTCAAATTGAACTTGTGCTTAAAAATTAACATCCACTAGTTTTTCTATGACATAAGCGCTCTTGAAGTTGCGTACCTACCGGTAAATATTTTAAGCACTTTAGAAATAGTGGAGCTAATTTTTGGAGTAGCACTGCCCACCAGTGTTTGTTTGTAAAGTCTCACCTTGTTTACCTGAGTGTGCTGATGCTCCCCTGATGGTTTGTTTCTCAACTCTGCTGAACACTTGCACAGCTTGTTTTTCTGAATAATATATTAGTAGAGAATCCTCTTGCAGATACTGCTAAATAAAATAAACTGTTTCAAATAAAAACAACAATTAGAAACAATCTCAAGAAACTTTGAATTAAATCATGGTTGTTTTTATCAGCAGTCAGACAAACTGAGCTGACAGAACTTAGTTAAATAAATTCAACACTTCATTTTAGAGTGTAAACGTCTTTCACAATGAGTTCAAACAGATTTATATTTATCTTTGTGTAATTAAGTGTTACATCATAAAGTAAAAGCATCATTTTTATATGAATGCACCAAAATAAACGTTAAAAAAAACTACTTAGTAAAAACAAAAATCCACTAATAAATCACAAAGTAAATACTCAGTTACTATGTACTCTGAGTAGTGAGAGGATGTGGACCAGGTTTCATCCAGCAGCTAACAAACCCTGAGATAACACAGATACTCTGAATCAACCAACCACTCTGTGATACTCAGGATTTTCTGTTCCACAACAGCTGATATTAACGGGTTTGGTGAAGGGACAGACCCAGGGTGCAGGCAGGTTTCAAAAATGTAACAAAAAGATTTATTTAAATAACAAAAAGAGGGCTGGTGGCAGCAAACTTACAAGACTTGAAGATCACAGGCACGAGGGAGACAAAGCTCAAGGAACAAAGCACAGAGAACCAAAACAAACAATGATCCGACAAAAGACAGAGACAGGACAGGGCTTAAATACACTGACAACTAATGAGGGAACAGAAAACACCTGGGGAGAAACATAAGGGTAATCAGCAGTGTGATGTGGGGCAGCTGAGCAGAGACACACTGGGGAACATAGAAAACACTAGGAAAACTAAGGAGAATAAATACAGATTATGACAGATATGTACTGGGTAACTTAATCCTGAGTTAAGTTGGAGCAGGAAGCCCTCATCAATGGAAGTCAGATAACATGATTCACCATGGCAACAGGAGAAAATAAGACAGGAAGTCCATTTCTCTGTGCTGAAACTAAAATATTTTATGACATCATATAGAGAATATCAACTTATATTTAACATAATATAAATACAAAAACAAAACTGTTGCTGCTGCAGAGTCAGAGTTAATGAGGCAGAGCTTTGATGATCAAGTCAATGATTATGATTTTACATGAATCTCATCTTTGATTATTTATATTTTTAAGTGGATAAAAGTGAGTGTGTGTACATGTGTGTGTGTGTGTGTCTGTGTGTGTGTGTGTGCAGTCAGGTGCAGCTCAGTTCATACTAAACAGACATGGCAGCAAATAAAGATTAAATAAAAACAGTAAAATCAGGTAAAGTCAGGTATAAGCTCTTATGTTCAACATTTAACAAATAAATTACATCATTCACTGCTTCAACATATGAAATTAATGTGCCCCCCCAAAACAAAAATAAAAAAATACTATGCGTACTACTACATCTTCTCTCTGCCAGTATTTAATACAGTATTGTACAGTGTAAAGTAGCAGATAATGTTATTGTGTCTAATTAGTGATTAAGTCTGACCTCCATTTACTACAAACTGCACTTTAGTTTCATCAGAGGATGATGATGATGGTGATGAAGGTTTGTCATACGGAGAGGGAGCAGACCAGGTGCTCCATGATGATGTAATTTAAAGTTTTATTTTCTTTTCATTGTGAAGCAGAATGACTTAATTTTTACTAAAAACATCTGATGAACGATCAGCTGAAGACTCTTTACCTCTGGAGCTCAGATGTCTTCTGTAGGGGAGGTCGGGGACAGTTGCAACACTTACATTTGACTCTGTTCCTCAGAGATGGTTTGAATTAGACAAACCAAATTTTAACACAATAAACTCACATCTGTCTGTTAATAGTCAAAACCATTTATAGATGATTAAAACATTACATTCTTCATTATTTGTATTTGAAAATGAAAAGTCAGATGTTACAACTGACCCCGGGGCCGGGGACAGTTGTAACATTGTTTGGGGGTGGTTACAACATATTAATACATTTCACTGTAAAAAGTTTTATATTTATATTATTGCTAAATGAATAAAAACTGTAAGTTATAATGATATTACAGTGGGGACAGTTACAACTGTTKCAACTGTCCCCCTTCCTGTCAGCCATGATAAAACCTCATGTGTTAGCTAAATAAGCTCATCTGGATACATGTTAACTAGATTAGTTAAAAGTCAACAGAACACTTGTTTAAACCATAGAAGTTTGAGCTGGATCACAAAAACAGTGACAACAGTTTAACAAAAATAAAACTGGGTAAAAAAATACTTTGTTCCTCAAAAACTTTTCTTCAAATAAATCCTGGATCAGTTTTTGAATCTGTTGACTTTTTCTTTACAAGGTGGGACATCTAACTGAGCATATACAGTGTGAGTGTCATCACTCTATGTTTCTGTTTGGAGAAAAATGCTGTTGCAACCGTCCCTTGTTGCTACTGTCCCCAGTCTCCCCTAAAAACAAACTTTTTCAGAAGTTTATTAAAAAAAAAAACTAAATTTTATTTACAATAAAATTAATATATACTTTAAGAATTTAAACCTTTGATCATGACCTGACAAACTCAGGATTTGTGCTACAGAGCAGGGTTGGTTTACTCAGGATAACTGTTATCTGGCTTTTTGAACCCAAAACCCAGGATATGTACATATTTATCCAGAACTTAACTCAGATTATCTCATCCTGCTGTATGAAACAGCTCAGGTGAGGCCTGTGACTGAAGGAGAAGGTTCTTGTTGTTTTAAAGATACAAACTGTGTGAAGTGGGTGAAGTGGGCGTGACACAAGTTTAAGGTTTTTATAATGTGTAGCAGGGGACCAGAAGATCCCACAGAGACAAGACGACCAGTCCAGTCCTGGTCCTGCAGGTTTTAGTTCTGCAAAGTGAGGAGGAGAGAATGGCTGACAGAAAAATAATCTCAGAACAAACAAACAGATTCAGACGGTTGTAAGTCAGTGTGTTGTGCTGGTAGGACAGAAACATTCAGATGATTCATAAATGCAACAAAACTCAAGTTTTTCCAGTTTAATTCAGTTTCTTTATAAAACGAGTTTAAAATTAAATCACAGCAAAAACTGACGTTAGAAAACTGCAGAAATCCTGTCAGAGCGGTTTGAACTGACCCGTCCTGCTCTGTCAGGACGTTAAACTGGACCTCAGCTGGTGACGGGCTGTACTTCTCACCTGTTCTCTGCTCAGAACAAACCCAGAGGAGTCTGACAGCCACTGACAGGAGAAACACAGAAAACTGGCATCTGTACAGGTAAAATCACCTGTTTGTGTGTCAGAGCTCAGATTCAAACTTCATTATCAGAGAGACGTTTGTTTGTGGACCAACAGAACTGTAAACTAGTGATTTTATTTTTTAGTATCGTGTTTAGTAAAGAATGAGAAACATGAAATGCTTTGAATGTAGCTGAACTTTAAAGTCTAACGATCAGTTAAGGTTTGAAAGCAGCCTGAGAACAGGTAAGTTTACCTGCAGATGAACACTGTTGTGGAAACAGGGCCGGCCCGAGCCATTCTGGTGCCCTGGGCAAGTTGAAGCACCCCCCAGCTATGTCCCACCCACCCCGACTGAAACCCCTAAAAACAAGTCTGTTAAGTATGACAAACTTTGATTTATTTGCTTTAAACACAAATCACACGACAAATTAAATGAATAAAGTTAATATAATTAAATCAAACAGTAAATAAGAGACCGTGTTCACAATTTGTGCAAAGATTTAGAAGGTCCTCTTTTAATACAAGTCTGATTTTACCTGATAGGTCCTCTGCTGACAAACAGTCCTCACTGTGTCAGAATGATGTCATCAACAGGCTGCTTTGATGGACTCACAAAAATCTGGTGTGTTACAGAAGATGCAGTGTCCTCAGGATGTGTAACGGTCTGCTGGTTCCTTCAACTGGAAACAGAAAGATTACTTTAAATATTTCATTCTACTGTAAATACTACAAAAGTTAAACAATAAATAAAAACAAAAGCAATTTAATAAACTAATAATGCAACCCATTCTCACTCCCATGTCGTCACATATTGACGCTTTTCCAAGGTTCCCTCTACGTCCGATTTTGACGCGCCGGGTACCCCCGTCACGTCAGTTACTGACGAGATGGGGCGAAGTCTGTTGTCATATTTTCAGAAAGTGTAGAAAATGTGCAAAAAGTACCGTTTCGAAGCCTGAAATTACCTTTGTTCACTMTAGACATCCTGTCCCTGACCCTAGTACCTAAAATTAACCATTTTTAGAAAATGTAGGAAATTCACGTCAACATGTTCCGAAGCCTGAAATTACCTAATATTCACCATGGACATCCTACCCCTGATCCCAGTACCTAAACTTAACCATTAATCCTCAGACCCCCGACCCAAAGACCCCTGGTGGCGCAACCCGGAAAAGCTGCGGGTGTCAAGGACTGACGCGAGGGGGGTACCCGGCGCGTCAAAATCGGACGTAGAGGGAACCTTGGGAAAGCGTCAATATGTGACGAGTCGGGAGTGAGAATGTGTAGAATAATGACTTCATGCATCATGACAGTGACCAAGAGAAGCCAGATAACTGGCAGAGCCTACATTCTTCAGCAGCTGGTGAAGATGTGAGTGAAGGTCCTTCTGCATCAGCTACAGGCCTCTGCAAATATCTTTTCAGTGCATCTATCAAGAAAAACACAGAAGTTTACCTGCTACTGTCTGTACAGTACAAGCAACACAAGTAGCTGCCTGCAACAGGCAGTCTACAAAAATAGGCTGTAGTTGTGACAGGATTGGTGCCAAAAAGACCCAGAGCGCAGGAGAGGTTCAAAAACAAAACAAAAAGCTTTTAAAGAACTCAAAAACTCTGGCGAGGCAGCTCAAAAACACTTACAGGTTTCTTTTGGAGACACGGGCAGCAGGAGGACTGAACAAGGGACAAAACACAGGTTCAGAAAACAACAATCCAACAACACACAATGATAAGACCCAGAATATAAAGCAAACAAATTAAGAGTAAAGGAGAAACACCTGGGGAGACACAAGAGGAATCAGGTGTGTGTGGGCGGGGCTGGAGGTAAAACAGCAGGGAGAGGAAAACACAGGAACAGAAAAACACTGAGAAAATAAAGACAAAAACACAAATCATAACAAGTTGTGATTCTGTACTACTAAAATAAGTTACAACACTACACAGTAGCATATAGGCCACTTTAATTGTTTACCATAGTGTCAGAGCAGGGCGGGTCAGTGCAACGTCAACCAAATGAGAGAGAGGGTGGGGGCGATTGTTACATTGGGGGGAGAACATGTTTTATGGGTAGAGTAGTTTATTTTTCCTGTAATACTTCATTATAGGATTTTAAGACAAAGCTAATTGAAAGAGGCGCCGAGCAGAGATACAACCGAGGGTTACAAATATATATTTTTTCTGCTGCAGTTCGGCACCCCCTCCAGTAGATGGCGATCTAGGTGACCGCCTTATTCGCTCATGCCCAGAGCCGGTTCTGTGTGGAAATCTTTATTTTACCTAGACAGAAACACGAGATCCAAGAATAAAAGTACTCCGTGAAATGGTCAACAGGATTTATTGCGATTCAAGACACACATCATGTCACACAGGGCAGTGGTACAACATGTATACTCTGAGGCAGTTTCAAATACACACATTTAAACAGTTTGTTACCAGACAGACAACAAACACCTCTGTTGGTGCTGAAACTGGGCCAAGGAGAGACTGATGTTTGATAAACAGCAACAAGAATGTTTACTTCTAACATCTGATCTTAAAACACTTTGTCTGAGAGAAAACAAAAGATAAAGAGTAAAATCATAAAACATGATGACTTTTTAAAGTAAGTAAAAGAGGTCACTGACTCTTGGCCTGCAGAAATGTGGGACCTTAAAGGATCGTTTATTTTTCCAAGACAAACATGATGAACTCTGAAGCTCTCCACGACTGAACCTCAACTCCAGTTACGTGTCTTTATCCTCCACTGATGTTTAACTCAACACAGATTAAAACTTTCTCACGCTGACCGCTGCATCTCACCTGCCTGCAGGTGGAAACTCTCTTCATGTCAGACAGCGGGAGAAACGTGGGCGATGTTCAGAACCTGTTTCGGTTCCACAGAGGTGATGGTTCAGAGAAGACCAGGAAGTTCTACAACACCTGGGCAGAATCCTACGAAGAGGTCAGAAACCCTGAAGACCCCTGACTCTGGAGGTCCTTTAAAAGGGACACACCTGCAAAATCCACTTTTTCACCTGTTAAATACATTTAGTTGGACTTGGAGTCTCTTCGAGGCAGAAAAGTTGGGTTTAGACTGTCCTGGTGCTGCAGAGATCCTTTATTCTGTTTGGGTCAGATTTATCAGCCCGGTCAGTTTTCTGTGATGTTTTCTGAAATATTACATCAAATTATCTGAGACAGAATTACCATAGAAGATCTGGACCAACTGCAGTTTCCTTGTCTTAATTCTCTTCTGGTTCTGGATCAGACTCTGGTTCTGGATCAGACTCTGGTTCTAGATCAGACTCTGGCTCCAACATGTAAGGCTGGATAACCAAGTCTTCTGTTGTTCACATTTTTTCATTAAATTGTAAATAAAACGTTTTTGCAAGCTTACCCCTCCCTCTTTAAAGGATTTAAAAGCAGGAAATGTCTATTTTAAATTAAAACTAAAGCTGTCGTTTTAACAAAAACACTGTAATACACAGCCACACCACTAGGGGGCAGGACCACTAACAGGCTTCTCCCAAACCAGTTTCTGCTCTGTTTTAACCATTTGATCTCATGATGGAAGCCTGATGGTGACAGAACTGAGATAAAGTGAGGCAGACACAAAGAAAATGATAAAAAATGATCAAATGGTGTCTGTTTTAAGGCACAGAGTGATATTTATCACGTGCTAATAAAACAGGTGCTTTGAGGAACCAGTTCAGATAACATGGTAAGTTTGTAGAAACAACTCATTTCATGCTGAGTTCCTGTCTTATTTAAACCTGTAACATGGAACTAGGTGTTTGATTTTAAACAAGTAAAAGAATCATCTTACAA
>NW_013953702.1:58555-59794 GCF_001266775.1 Austrofundulus limnaeus
CCCACACACACACCAACCACTCATCTGACTCTTCTGCTAACAGACATGTTCTTTACATCTTCACCAACCTGGCCTGCCTCAAACATCAACATGTCAGATTAACTCTGAAATGTTTGAACAGGATGTTAAACTCCTGAAGTACCAGGGACCAGAGCACCTTGTAGACTTCCTGAAGGACAACTTCTCTGGTGATCCTAAGGAGCTTCAGGTTCTGGATGTTGCCTGTGGGTCTGGACTGGTTGCTAAACTGGTGAGTATAAGGCTTTTATTTTGAAAATATTACAGGATTTTAGCTGATTCAGGCTCAGCTGTCAAAAAGGATGGATGGATGGATGGATGGATGGATGATGATTGATGGATGGATGGATGGATGGATGGATGGATGGATGGATGGATAGCTGGATGGATGGATGGATGGATGGATGGATGGATGGATGATAGATGGATGATGGATGGATAGATGATGGATGGATGACGATGGATGGACGGTTGTATGGATGGATGGATGGATGATGGAAGGATGGATAGATGGTTGGATGGATGGATGGATGGATGGAGGATGGATGGATGATGGAGGATGGATTGATGGATGGATGGAGGATGGATGGATGGATGGATGGATGGATGGATGGAGGATGGATGGATGGATGGATGGATGGATGGATGATAGATGGATAATGGACAGATTATGATGGACAGATTATGATTGACAGATTATGATGGACATATTGACAGATTATGATGGACATCTTATGACGGACAGATTATGATTTACAGATTATGATGGACATATTGACAGACTATGATGGACGGATTATGATGGACAGATTGACAGATTATGATGGACAGATTATGATGGACAGATTGATATATTATGATTGACAGATTATGATGGACAGATTATGATGGACATATTAATGATGGACAGATTATGATGGACAGATTAATGATAGACAGAATATGATGGATTGATTATGATGGACAGATTGACAGATTATGATGGACAGATTAATGATGGACAGATTGTGATGCTCACGTGGGCAATGACAGTGAGACCTGGAGGGGCGTGGTTGGGAGGAACGGCCCCCCCGATCTGAACTCGAGTGGTGTTCTGTTGTTGGACTTCTGTGCTCGTCACGGATTGTCCATCACGAACACCATGTTCAGGCATAAGGGTGTCCATATGTGCACTTGGCACCAGGACACCCTTATGCCTGAACATGGTGTTCGTGATGGACA
>NW_013953702.1:67365-68951 GCF_001266775.1 Austrofundulus limnaeus
TCCTCAGACCTGATCCTCCTCAGACCTCAGACCTGGTCCTCCTCAGACCTGATCCTCCTCAGACCTCAGACCTGATCCTCCTCAGACCTCAGACCTGGTCCTCCTCAGACCTGATCTTCCTCAGACCTCAGACCTGGTCCTCCTCAGACCTGGTCCTCCTCAGACCTCAGACCTGGTCCTCTCAGTCCAGGTCTAACTGGTGGTCTGTTCTCTGTGCAGGGGGCTTCATCTGTGTGGCTAAAGGAAACCACTGTGGAGCAGCAGAGGAGGAGTACCAGAGGAGTCTGGAGCGAGAGGTGCAGCTGATGGAGGAGGAGGGTCTGTGGAGCCGGGTCTCCTTCAGACAGGTGGACAGGTACATGCTGGACCCCTGGGAGGACGAGGAGACCTACATCAGTGGCAGTTTTTACTTCTACAAGAAGTCCAGCAGTCCTCAAATAAAGCCTTTAAACTAACCTCTTTTCTTTTGACTGATCTTTATTATCTTTGATCCTCAGCTCAAGCCCCGCCCACTCTCACCTGTTCCCTGTCCAGGTGTCTGTGTTTCAGGTGGTCTGCTTAGGTCAGACCCTCTATAAACCAGGACCATGACTTGTCCTTCATGCATGAGACTGAGGACCGGGCCACCACCGTCAGGAGGGGAGGGAGAGCGATTTGCACGTGAGTTCAGCTGGCATCAACAGAGGATACCTGCTGAAGCTCCAAACAGCCTGAATGTGACGTTTCTGCTGCAGTTTCTTCATTTCATCTTTCCACGGACATATAAGCACACTTCCGCTTCATTATGTAACACTGGTGACGCCACAAAAGGGGGCGGAGCCTTTCATCCTGCGAGGACCAGTCTGATCGGGAGGAGGATGAGGTGATGTCTCACTCTGATCGCTTTTCTGGAAACCACTTCTACAAACAAACACACAAACAAGCAAATAAAAACACAATTATTCACATATTTTGACACATTTATAGAACATTTTCCACCAATAATAATTCTGTTAAAAATAATCAGATTTTTCTCTGGTTTTCTGGAACAATCGTCAGTGGCACCTGCAGAATTTTTTTCAAAACTTTTAAAGAAGTAAATGTCATTTCCTGCATTCTGGTGTATTTTAACAGGCTGTTAAACGGATTTTTATTTACAGAAGAAAACACTTGGGAATTTTCTATAAGTCAAATGAAATAAATTTATTTGTTAAACAAGAGAAACACTGGACGAACTAATGTTTTATGGTAAATGTGAGGGTTTAAATGAATTAAATTTTAAATTTGATGGGGACAGTTCCCTTCAAAAATGATTGTCTTTTTATTTAAAAATGTCAAAATACATATTTTAAAGACATTTACAAGGAACAGGCATCACCTCTTCTATGTATGTTAAAATTTTTATTTGTTGATGTTTACTTTTGTGAAGAAAAACTGTGATTATAAAACCACAAAACTGGAAATAAAGTCTAAAACAATCACAATTACAAACTACATCTACTGTAGTGTTATCCCAAATTATTAAGTTATTTTTTTATGATTTTGGTGTGTGAGAGAAAACTGGAGTACCTGGAGAACAGAAAGTTGATCTAGCAACCTTCTTCCTC
>NW_013953702.1:69812-72168 GCF_001266775.1 Austrofundulus limnaeus
CTATTCCTAAATAAGGTACTCAAGAGGATAAAACTGGGGGGGGGGGCACCCCACCCCCCGCTGATGCCCCTGACTATCTTTGTTATTAATCCAGTATTGCTCCACACCGCGCAGTGACGCATCTCTCTACATAAACGATCTTTGTTGAGTCTCATCGCGAGCCCCTCCGCGCAGACTCCCTGCATCCTCGCGCGAGCATCTCTGCGCAGAGAAGCAGACCGACCCCCGCAGCTCCGTCCGCGGACACATGAAGGCTCCCTCCGCCGGGTCAGCAGCCCCGCTCCCGGTCACCTCCTCTCGCTGCGGCCGCTCCTCTATGGAAGTGAAGCCCCAGCGGGCGGCAGTCAGTCGGTTTTAAGCCCACCTCTGCTCTCCTCTCCTCGGTCCGGACCGCAGCCTCCTTCAGCCCCTCAACCACAAAATGGCGGACATCGTCGAGCTGGGACCCGCCTACGGTAAGAACCGGGCCCGCTGCCCGGCCGCTCCGCCGCGACAGGGGTCGGTTTAAAACATTTAAATCGTTATTACTTGTGTTTATTTACGGTTTATTATTAAAATAATGAATATATTAGAGGTGCAGAAGCTTGAAATCAGCTGCTGCGGTTCTGGATCCTCTGGATCAGAACATCCCGTTTTCATTTAAACCATTTTATAAACCAGTTCATTAAATTAAACTGATGTTTGTGTTTAAAGTGGATCAGCTCAAGTTGTAAACATTTATCAGGAAACAGGGCGGATCCAGAGGAGAGATCACAGAAATTTATTTGTTTTTGTTTGTTTTTCTTTTTTTTACAAACAAGAAATAAATAAAACTCCTGACATGACGTCATTTTTATATTTTCTTATGATTAACTAAAATTAAAACGGGGTGTTCACGCGCACCCACGCACAGTCTGCCTCGCTGTCGTGCACGCGCCCTCGTGCCCGCCGGGGTGTGTGAGGGGTGACGTCATGTCTGAACCCTGCGACAGAAACATCCTCCTGCATTAAAAACACCTTTAATCTGATTTTAATCCGTTTTATTTTAATTTTGAAGTGAACAGGACGAGGCCCGGTTCGGTTCTGATCCAGACTCTTAGGTCTGCATTAAAAAACAAATAAATAAAAATTAAAAATAAAACATTTTGTTTCTTATATAATATAAATAATGAAGATGTTT
Organism: Austrofundulus limnaeus; assembly: GCF_001266775.1. Lineage (NCBI taxonomy): Eukaryota > Metazoa > Chordata > Actinopteri > Cyprinodontiformes > Rivulidae > Austrofundulus > Austrofundulus limnaeus. The sequence goes on from NW_013953702.1 coordinate 70,972, forward strand.
GGATCTGCAGCCTGAAGGTGACAAATATTCATTAGTTGATTAAAAACACGTTTCTGTTTGAATAAAAGCTGTTTTTTTATTTGAGGCCGACCCGACCCGCCTCAGGCTTTGTGTCGGTTCTGGATCAGGAGGACTTTGTTTAATCTGAGTGTTAAATAAACAGATGAAACGCTCTGATATTAGAAATAATCTGTGTCAGATGTAAACTCAGAGCTGTTTCCATCCATCAGAGACAAACAGGAAGTGTTTTTATCTGATCCTGTCACGACTTGGTGGTGAGGAGAACCCAAAATGCAGGCAGGCAGGCAGACCAAACTTAAAGTAATTAAAAAGACTTTAATAAACAAAAAAGGCCAACGTGGTGGCAAGCTAACAAAACAAAGAAACAAAACAAAACTTGGAGCATGAGCATGAGCATGAGCATGAGCATGGGTAAGTAAATGAACAGACGCTGAAGTGATGAAGACAAGATCCTTAAATACAAACAGGGCTGAGTGGAAGTAGGAAACAGCTGGGTGATTACAGGTGAGGACAGATGAGTGTGGCAGGCTGGAAAAATACAAAGAAGCTGACTGAGGTAAACATGGCACAGGAAACTGAAAACAGGAAATGAGAAAATAAGACAATACCAAAACAATCTGAAAAATACTACCAGAAAATAACCAAAACACAAGAATCGTAACATAGCCCCCTCTTTAAGGAACGGCATCCTGACGTTCCAAATAATAAAAACTCCGACTCGGGTGGGAGGAGGGGGGAAACTCAAAGGATGGAGGGCAAGAAAATCAAAATGCAGAAGAACACATGAACAAAAGACCGACAGGAAACCCTGGGAGACGACAAAATAAAGTCACTAGGATGACCCTAGTTACATCTGAAGGAAGGCAGAAAGTTCAGGTGGACGCCCAGGGACCCAAAACAGATGAAGGGGTGAGCGACCGTGGGCCCGACCGTTGCGAAGGCTGAGCTCTGGTGGACGACCGTGGACATGGCCGCGGCAAAGGCTGAGCTCTGGTGGACGACCGTGGACATGGCCGCGGCAAAGGCAAAGATCAGGAGGGCGGCCCGGAGCTCGGCCACGGCGAGGACGAAGATCAGGAGGGCGGCCCGGAGCTCGGACACGGCGAGGACGAAGATCAGGAGGGCGGCCCGGAGCTCGGCCACGGCGAGGACGAAGATCAGGAGGGCGGCCCGGAG
>NW_013953702.1:75381-77644 GCF_001266775.1 Austrofundulus limnaeus
GTGTGTGTGTGTGTGTGTGTGTGTGTGTGTGTGTGTGTGTGTTGCCAGGCAGTGAGCTCAGCTGCTTTCAGCTCTTTCCAAAACATGACATCATCTGTTGGGCTGAGGCCGGAAACGAGACGAAGGATTTAAATCGTCAGCTGAGGGTTGAGTCGACGACAGGAAGCACAGGTCCAGGTTCTGTTCCTCTGCAGCCCGGTTCCACTCTTCTTACACATTTTAAATGTTTTACATTAAAAACCTGAAGGCAGCTCTGTGAGGCTTTAATACGTGTAGATTAAAAATAAAGATGAACTGAAAGTTGTCTGAGCTGCTGCAGACGGTTTATACCTGCCTGCTTCAGGTGTTAGAGTCAGTGATTCAGGTTTCTATGGTGTGGTATGAGGGTCAAAATTAAGATTATTGTGCAGCTAATGGTCCTGTCATTAATCAGATCAGTAGCTGGTTAGGAACAGATTATCCTCCTGCTACAAGGATGTAACCACTGGTTGAGTTATAATCTTAATTTTGACCCTCAGTCATCCCACCCTGTGACCCTCAGGTCATAGGTTTCTATGTCCTGATGATGAGCTCATGAAACAAACATGGCCGCTCCTCAGAGCTGTTTGCTGTGGTAGTAGCTGAGAGTCCTCCCAGCAGGGGGGCAGGACAGCGGGCCGGTTGAACGGATCAGAACTTTGGTTCTGTTGTTGTTCTCTGAAGATGTTCTTCTTAAGAAATGTTGAGTTTTTGTTCAGAATAATGATAATAAAAGCTTTGTGTGGGTCTGTGTTCCAGCCATGTCTCCGGTGCTGGCGGGCTTCCTTGGAGCCGGTGTTCTGGTCCTGGTTGTGGTGATTCTGGTTCTGCTCTGGTCGTTCTGTCAGCGCCGGTACCTGCGGGTCAGCGGACGCTACAAGCTGCACGGTGACCGGTACTGTGACGCCGAGGACCCCCCCTACAAGTTCATCCACATGCTGAAGGGGATCAGCATTTACCCAGAATCCCTCAGCGGCAGCAAGCGGATCGTCCGGGGGATCCGCCGGGCCGAGCGGGACGGGGCCTCTGCCGGCGCCGCGGGGAGGGGCATGGTGCTGGTGGACGCAGAGAACAACGTCCTGGACGTCCCGGGTCAGCTGCAGATGAGTCACCTGGTGCCCCCCGCCAGGACAGGCTCCGCCCACGGCCCGGCCCGGCTGGAGCGGGCCTTGCCGGTCCGAGCCGATTACTGCTGCCTGGACAGCAGCTCGGCCAGCAGCAGCCAGACCAGCAGCAAGACCGTGTCCCCGTTTACCCCCGCCTCCTCAGAACCAGAACCAGAACCGAGCCTGGGCTCCATCAGCCTCACCGTCGACTACAACTTCCCCAAGAAGGCCCTGGTGGTGACCATCGTGGGGGCCCGGGGCCTCCCCGCCGTCGACGAGCAGGTGGGGAGTTCTGACCCGTACGTCAAGATGACCATCCTGCCCGAGAAGAAGCACCGGGTCAAGACCCGGGTCCTGAGGAAGACCCTGGACCCCATCTTCGACGAGACCTTCACCTTCTACGGCGTGGCCTACAGCTCGCTGCCCGAGCTCACCCTGCACTTCCTGGTCCTCAGCTTCGACCGCTTCGCCCGCGATGATGTCATCGGGGAGGCCGTGGTGCCGCTGAAAGGCGTGGACCCGAGCACGGGCCGGGTCCACCTGAGCCAGCAGATCACCAAGAGGAACATGCAGGTGGGTCAGAACCCCTCACAGATTAGTCCAGGATCGTATGGAATAAACTTTGTGCCAACAGGAAGTGAGTTTGAATTGTTCAGATTGAATCTGAATGTTCATAATTTGAAACTGAATTCATTGGTTTGAAAATAAATTTCACTAAATTCAAACTGAATTTAATGATCTGAATTAATTTGCTTTGAAACTGTATTTTGGTTTATTAAAAATTCAGTTTGACTACTTTCACTTTCAGTTCCATAATTCAGATGTTTGTGTCACATCCTGGTCCTTGAGAAAGCCAGGCAGAGTAATCAAACACAGATCCACAGATTTATGTTTCACTTTACATCACATCATGGATCAGTCAGCAGCAGCATCTGATCCATGATGTGATCCATGATGACATCATGGATCAGTCAGCAGCATCTGATCAATATGTGATCCATGATGTGATGTAAATGTAACATTTTCTACATATAGGTCAAATTAATCGCTGCAATAAAATAACTTTGTGTGTTTTTGCTACACATTCTCACTCCCATCTCGTCACATATTGACGCTTTTTCCAAGGTTCCCTCTACGTC
>NW_013953702.1:78017-80504 GCF_001266775.1 Austrofundulus limnaeus
CTTTAAAACAACCACAGCTGACACAAAGTGCTGTACATTAAAACACAACATAATAAAAAAGTAATTAAAATAAAGACGGTTTAAAAACAAAAATATACAATTTAAAATTAGATCCCGCTGGTGTTGAAAACCAAGTAAAATAGATGGGTTTTAAGACGAGCTTTAAGCTTTAATCACTGCAATAAAATAACTTTGACCTAAATTTTAGGTCCAAAGTTGTGTTTTTCTGTAAATCCTGAAGTTCTGATGGTCTTCAGCTGACAACACTGCTCCGTCTGTTCCCTCTGAGTGACGGATGCTGCTGTCAGCTGGCTCAGACAATCAGCTGCTCTGTTCTGGACTGATCAGGTTGGACCGGGTGCTGGGTCTGGACCCGTCAGGACCCATGATGTCCTTGTTTACTCAGCTGACAGCTGACCTGTGTTTAACCTGAACGTGTCTGTGTGTGTGTCCTCAGTGTGAGAGCCGTGGAGAGGTCCTGGTGTCCCTGTCCTACCAGCCCGTGTCCCATCGTCTCAGCGTGGTGGTCCTGAAGGCTCGACACCTCCCCAAGATGGACATGACAGGCCTGTCAGCCAGTGAGTAGCCCCCCCTGCAGGACTTGTGTCTCCTCACAACAAAAATCTCACCCCGGCTGGAGCTGTAGCCGTGCACTAATGTCACAATACGACATTCAGGAAACGATTCGATTCTCTGAACGATTTTAGAGGAACAGAGTGATTTTGGTGACATTTTGAGAATTAACTGAACTAAAAACTGATTAAAAGCTTCAACTACACAATACCTGCTCTGATTGGACAGAGACCTAGAGTCTACAGCTGGACCAAATTAATCAAAGATGTGATGAGACAATTAGTTTCCTTTAATTCAAACAGTGCAAACTGTAGCTTACAGGCCTAAATAATATTTGGTTCCATCAGGTAACTTTGACCAATAAAGAGAAAATTTTCTCAAATCTTCAGGATTTGTTGTTTATGATGAGAGGAATTAACAGTTAAAGACTTGGAGGTAAATTATTTTGTTCCCATGTTACAGAGGAGGAACAGATTATTTTAAACAACTGAAATATTTGGTTGTATCAGCAATAAAATAATTATAAATACACACAATGTGTTGGAAGACAGTGTTTGTTGTCTGACTGATAAACAGTGAGTCTAAAGACAACATGAGAAAAGTTGGAAAAGGACTGATTCTCTTTGTGATTAAAAAAAGGCCAGGTTTATTTATTTATTCATTTTAGAGGCTTTTTTTTACAGCAGCTGATGATTAAACTGAAAGTTACCATGACAAGTTTATGAGTCTTTTTAATAAGAAATTCATCAGAAGTGCTGTGAAAATGGTCTGATCCACCTTTCTGGCTGCAGTGTGCCCTCCGGACACGGGGGGACAGATTTTCACACAACACCGTCCTTCTGGGACCATCTAAAGCTCGAGTCCTGCCTGCCGTAACGTGACAGCTGACTACAGTCAGAAAAACAGCGAATGAGACACTTAATTTGTCTTAAATTCAGACATTGTGACAAATCAGTAACTGTTTGTAACCTTACCTCAGCAGAAGGCAGAGGGTGTCGGTCTTTTCTGCTCAGATTCAGCTATCAGAGCATGAAGCTAATGTTTACTCACAATGCTAATGCTACCCTTATTCTCTGGCTCCTCAGGAGTAGAGGAGCCAAATGTCTGGCTCACTGCTGCCAACTAGTGGTCAGAGGCTGAACTACAACATAAAAATGAACGGCTGGCAGGAAAGTTGACATTTTAAACCTTTAACGATCGATACAGAGCTTTATAAAATCGATATAGTATTGGGGAAATGAAATATCGATATATATATCAGTGTATGGATATTTTCCTCCAGCCCTACTGAGGACCAAAGATGTCCAGACATCAACAGCTCGGTGTGACTCGTCTTCTGTTTGAACTCTGTTTACTCTCATTCTTCTGTCTTTCTGTTTCCTTCACAGCCATAATGACCACTGTGTGGTTCTGTGTAAAAACTTAATGAAAGACTGTGAACACAGCCAGCACTTATAAAGAAAAACAGTCTGGATCAGAACCAGCACGGGTCCAGCCCTGCAGGGATGAGATCAGCTGAAATGTGACTCCGCTCGTTAAATGCAGAGTAGTTTCCTGCGTGAAGACGGTGCAGAGCCGGCTGCAGATGGTTCTGAAACAGCTCCAGGCTCACACACACACTCCGTCACACAAACAAACACATCTGAAGATGAAAGTGAAGCTGGATTATTCTGTTTGTTTTGGCTCAGACTGATCTGGTGCTCCTAACCCTAACCCTCACAGGAGGTTTCTGTCAGACCCACCGAGCCTGAAACACTTCTAACTCAGCAGGATGAATAAATTCACTCGTACACGTGTGACTGACGTGTTTTTCTGCCTCCTGCAGGAAAAAGGAGACTTCCCGGGAACATACGTGGAGTTTGTTGGGAGGAAGAGGATGTCTCCGCCCACTCCAAAGCCCCGCCCACCCAGACC
>NW_013953702.1:81753-84253 GCF_001266775.1 Austrofundulus limnaeus
GGATATAGCTCGCTAGCAGCCTCGCACCGAGGACCTATCCACGTCATCATTTACCCAGAATGCTTTGCGTGGAAATAAAATGGCTCTGTCTGTGTTAAAATATATTTTTAAAAATTTACTAAACAACCTACAGTATTTTTGCAGTCTTTATTTTACAGTTAAAATAAATGTTTATCAAATAAAGTCTAATGTTACAACTAATTAAGGATCCCTTCAACAACAAAATAGACTTTAAATTTCTGATCATCTTGTGTAAAATCTCCTCCAGTTGCCCCGCCTCTTCCTCTGCTTCACTTCCTGTCTGTTCCTGACTCTTTTTCTACATCTCTCTGTCCTCGCACCGGTTTGTGAATCGTTCCTTCTTTAACCTGCCAGCAGGCGGCGCTGTTTTCTACTAATTTGCTTAAGGAGGCCCAGGCGTTTGGGTTCAGTGTTTGTTTGACTGATGATTCACTGTGAGTCGACTTTTATTCTGAAAAGCACATTTTTTTACTCTGAGTTTAACGTTGATCCACCTTTAACCTGCTTCTTCCAGTCCAGAGGACGTTAGCGTGCGTTAAACTTAATCTGACTCTAAAGCAGAGGGAAAAAAAAGATGCTGCTGCTTTTATCATCTTCACCCCTGAGGGAACGCCCCCTGAAGCCCCGCCTCCTCTCTGGTGGGTCACGGGGGGCTGTAGGTTTGTACAGATGTTTGCTGGCTGGATGTCCTCAGAGCTTCGTGTGTTTGAGCGCCTCCTGCTGACCTGGATGCTAACCTCTGTGTTGGTTTGTTAACACTCAGTGGACGTGCAAATAAAAAACAAGTTAGCCCAGACCACGCCTCCCTCCTCTTTTCATCTCTTTAAAACATTTTTATTATAATTTGACCTCATTTTTTCAGAAGAATTCCTCTCTGATTAGATTGTTTGTACAGAATTTAACCAGCTGTAGTCATAAAGTTCACCCTGCTGCTCAAACATTACACCATTTTGTTTTTATCAAACTTTAAATAAACCCAACCTCAGACAGGAGGACATGAGTTATCAGTTAAAATAAATCCAGAGCTACAAAGTATGTACAAATACTTCTTAAGTAGAATTTTTGTGTATCTGTACTTGAGTAATTATTTTTCAGCCTACTTTTTACTTCTTACATTTAAAAAGTCAAGAAGTAGAAAATCGTTACTTTTATTTCATTTTTGCTTGTTTTCATTGCAGCTTATTGTAAAAAATAAAAACTATCCATATAAACCAGGGGTCTGCAACCTTTACAATCAAAAGAGACATTTCTGCTACTCGACGCACTAATAAAATGTGTCTGGAGCCACAAAACAAGCTACAACTGTGATTATCAACTGGTGGTCCGTGGGCCTTTTCGAGGCCTTTTCAGGAACGTTTCCTGGCCAGTGGAGGTGACATTATAAAACTAAAAAATATATTGTGAATTTTATTATTTTTACCCATCAGGACAAATGAAAAGTTTATTCATGTTAAGAAAATACCATGCATAGTTTATACCAAATTAAAAAAACTAGTACAACTGAACTATTAAGGCATGCTTTTTTCTAATTCTTATTATGTCTTCAAATTCTTTAAAGGTAATTCTGATGGATTTGAGAGAAAAGTCATAGAAAGTTGGATTATTTAAGTAAACAACAGGCTAGCATGAGCTAATCAACATGTTTTACTTTTTTGTATTAGTAGTATTTATCACATTTTTGCATACAAATAATTTCCTAAAGGAGACTTTAACTTTTACCAAAGTAACGTTTTGGTAAGATACTTGTACTTTTACTCAAGTATCACTTTGTGGTACTTTATACAACACTGTATAAATATAGAAACAGATTTAAAAGATAAATCCATCGTTTCTGTTTGTAAAGGAAAGAATAAAAGGTTCTGTTAGCCAGAAACTAATCAAAAGTCCTGTTAACAGATAAAATCTGAAGTTTGGGTATTTATTTATTTATTTATTTGATTATTAATCAGCTGTTATCAGACTTTAATAACCAGAGTGACTTCAGTGGATTTAGTTTAGGGTTTTTAAATGAACTTGGCCTCAATTCATGGACAAAAGCTCATCTGTTAGCCAGGAAAGCTAACCTGTTAGCATTCAGCTGATCAAAAGCCAAATCGTTGGCTTGTTAGCAGATAACCTGTTAGCAGCTAATCTGTGTTAGCTGGTAAACTAACCTGTTAGCAGGCAAGTTAACTTGTTAGCGGCTAACCTTTTAGAAGCTAACTTGTTAGCACGCAGTTGTTTCTGCAGACCGTCTGAGTTTGAAGAGGTTTCTGTTGTTTTAATTAAAGTATTTTTTATCAGCGAGGTCATGTTGCTGGTTTCGCTCAACAGTTTCTGTTAATCTGACGTTTAAATCGAGTTTAAATCAGTCGTGGTTGAAGAACGAAGCCGTTCAGCCGAACAAAACCAGTTTCATTCTCAAAAAAAAAAAAACTTGTGTAGACGTGAGAGCAGCTGAATCAGTCTGAAGTTTAGATTTTTATGTTTCAGTGATTCA
>NW_013953702.1:89273-94766 GCF_001266775.1 Austrofundulus limnaeus
CTAATGTAGCAGGGCCGTCACAATGATGAAGATGATGATGATGATAATGATGATGATGATAATGATGACGATGATGATGATGACGATGATGCTGATGAGGATGATGATGATGATAATGATGACGATGATGATGATGATGATGATGATGATCTCTCCTTCATTCTGTTTCTCTTTATATTTGCTGAAGAACAAATGGAACACCACACAGATCACAAGGTGAGTCAGGTCTGAGCAGGTTTGTTTTCCAGTATAAAACCAGTTCTGTGGACCTGCTGAGTCTAGAATGACCCGGTCCAACCTGTGTTTCAGTCCAGTGTCCTGCTGAGAGTTTCCCGTCTGCCTCTGGTTCACTCAGCGTTACAGACAGTGAGTGCAACATACTCAGAGTTCAAAGGTCGTTACCTCCTGCTGAACATGATGGCAGGAGTGGCAGAGGTGGGAGTTCGCAGAGTCTCAGGAGAGGCCATGAGACAAGTCAGCCCCCTCCTCCAGAGTCTGGAACCACAGAGTACGTAGACCTGAATGCTGCTGGAACCACAGATCATACTGTAGAGATGTTTACTGTCACTAATGCTGCTAATGCCATGCTAACTGCTGCTAACACCATGCTAACTGCTGCTAATGCCATGCTAACAGCTGCTAACACCATGCTAACAGCTGCTAATGCCATGCTAACTGCTGCTAACACCATGCTAACTGCTGCTAACACCATGCTAACTGCTGCTAACAACTGCTAACACCCTACTTTACTGATAACCTTTGCTAACAGCTGCTAACTTCCTGCTAACTGCTGCTAACACCCTGCTAACCACTGCTAACGCTGTAGTTTATTTGGTTTTTCTATTTCTGCAGTTGACGTTGCCAACAGTTTTGCACTGGATGGACTCGACCGTCTGGAGAAAGCCTTTCCCATCCTGAACGAGTCGACAGATCAGGTTTGTTTTCTCTCTATCAATCAGACCTGAATAGTAAACATGCATAAAGTCTGACTGGTCTCTGTCACCAGGTGTTGACTCACCTGAAAGATGCCTTCTTTGTGACTCTGGACGACGTGGAGGTTTGGGTGGTGGACAGTCTGGACGGAGCTGTGGACCAGCTGGAGCGCGTGGTCGAGGCGGTCCGCCGGGCCGTGAGGCAGCTGCAGGACTCCCAGGTGGGCCAGGCGGCCTCGCTGGGACTGGACAATGTTCTGACTCTCCTGGAGGACGCCACCGCCTTCTACATGCCCCTCCCACCAACACTGCGTGAGTCAGAGACCAGGTGGTTCAGGTCCTGAGGTCCATTTCACAAAAGTCAGATTTCTAAACTCAGGATCTGAGCTGTAAGCTGATCTTGAACTAGCCTTCAACTTGTAAACAGCTGTAATCAGTTGATCTAACACCAAGCCACGCTCAGTTAGGGTTGTTCATTAAAACCAGCTGTAAATAATCTGGGATTAATGCACGTTCACAGTTTGTTTACTGGACCCACTGGGTGGATCACAGATTTCCTGATCAGACATGTGCAGTAAGACACGTGAGTCTCACTTCCTCCAGCAATTTAAGGGTTAATTATGATTCATATGAAGAGAAGAAGAGAAACACCGACTGATGCTGAAATAATTTCAAAAGTAAAAACTTTTTGTGTCTGAATCTGTAAGTTATCTGAGATTAACTAAATGAACAAGATTAAAACGAACATCTGATAACCTGATCGCTGAGCCCTCAAGGCCGTGCTGCTGGGAGCCAGATAGAAAATCCAACTGTTTTGGAACAAAGCAGCCTTGAAATTCCTGCTGCTTTTCAAGTGTCTTTACTGCAAACTCTGAGGTGGTGAAAAAAGCCAATCAGCCGAATATGGGGTCTTCCTCGCCTCACACCGATTGAAGCTCACCCAGAATGTAGTCCATACATGCTGAAGGGTCGCTCCTGAGTTGTGATCCTCATAATCACATCCAGTTTGTGAATTTCCCCCCAGCTGAGAGCCTGTGTGCTTCCAGCCCTGCAGAATCCTTCAAGTGCGTCCGAACAGCTCCTTAAAAGGCCCAATCCACTGTCAGGGTCGCTTTCACTTTTCGATAAATCTGGAACCCTCCTCTGCCGATCAGCAGGAATCCATTTATCATAATCCAATTAAATAAAGATCTTCCATGTCTTCGATGAAAAGTGGTGCTGGTATATCGGACTCCAGCCCCAGGAATCAGACAAATCCAGCAGCAACCGTTCCACCCAGACAACCATGTTCCCCTCGTTCCAAGTGTGGAAAAAAATAGTGTCAATAAACATAAATAAATATAAACATATATAAACATACATAAACATATATAAACATGTATAAACATATATAAACTTGTATAAACATATATAAACATGTATAAACATATATAAACATACATAAACATATATAAACATACAAAAACATATATAAACATACAAAAACATATATAAACATGTATAAACATATATAAACATATGTAAACATACATAAACATATATAAACATGTATAAACATATATAAACATACATAAACATATATAAACATACATAAACATATATAAACATACATAAACATATGTAAACATACATAAACATATATAAACATGTATAAACATATATAAACATACGTAAACATACATAAACATATGTAAACATACATAAACATGTATAAATGTTACAAAAACCAAATGTCGAAGTCTGTAAATAAATGAAATAAGTAAAATGCTGACTCACCACAGCATCAGCTGAAATGTTTCTGGTCCTCAGGGCGGGAGTGGGAGATGAGGGTTCAGGAGTACGAGGATGAAGACGAGGAAGACGAGCCTGGCCCGTGGACCAGAGCCCGCAGCCTCCTGCTGACCCTCAGCCTGCAGCTTTATCACCGGGGGTCAAAGGTCAGAGAGCGGCTGCAGGAGGCCGTCACAACACTGGGGGGCGCTGCAGACCAGGTGAGCACAAACTGCTGTGGCAATGACCAGGACGGAAAGTCAATGAAAGTCCCACCGAGGATAGAAGAACAAGTGTGTGTGTGTGTGTGTGTGTGTGTGTGTGTGTGTGTGTGTGTGTGTGTGTGTGTGGTGGCTACGTGACCAGACACATGTTTCTTCATCATCAAACAGCAGCCTGGTGTCTCCTCCTCTTCCTCAGTGTTTCTGTCGTCTGAACAACAGGAAACAGGTTTTAGATCCAGTCTGAGATACACCAGGGAGAGTCCTCAAAGTTCTGTTAAGATCTGGACCCACAAATAGAACCCAGTCCTGTTCTTCATGGTTCTGATAGAAACCAGTCTAAGATGGACCCTGCAGGTCTGAGCTGGTCTCAGACAGACCCTGCAGGTCTGAGCTGGTCTCAGACAGACCCTGCAGGATCTAAGCAGATCTGGATCAGTTTCCTCTGCAGACGGCTGTAATTACAGCTAATGTTTGCTACGTGCTGCTGCTGCTGCTGACCCTGCTGCTGCTGGAGCTGCTGGAGCTGATGGACCGATAAGACCAGCTGCTGGGTGTCCTCGCCGTCATGGGACACGTGTGTTACATGTTCCACAGCTGAGGGACACAGTATACAGCTGTTACCATGGTAACACAATGCCAAGACATGACATTATTCACTGTTTTCACCCTGAAGGTCAGACCGTGCAGTGAGCTCCATCTCTGCAGGCCTCACCTGAACCACGAGACTTCTGGACCAGAACCAGACCAGAGGACAGGTCTTTACCCAGCATGCACTGCAGCAAAATTAACTGACAGCAGGGACTGGTGTGTCCCTCAGAGACCTCAGGATGTCCCTCAGAGACCTGGTGTGTCCCTCAGAGACCTGGTGTGTCCCTCAGAGACCTCAGGATGTCCCTCAGAGACCTGGTGTGTCCCTCAGAGACCTGGTGTGTCCCTCAGAGACCTCAGGATGTCCCCCAGAGACCTGGTGTGTCCCTCAGAGAACTCAGGATGTCCTCTGAAGTCAAAAACAGAAGAGAGCCTGTGAAACAGTCAGGTTTTGGGTCCAGGTCCTGCAGGTCCTGCAGGTCCTGCAGGTCCTGCAGGTCCTGCAGGGTTGTCCTCACTGTCTGCACCAAAACTAAAACCAGAATCAGTTTCACTTGTAAAAAAGAAAAAGTGGAATATTTGATTATATTGGTATGAAGACAGAGGACAGAGGACAGGACAGAGGACAGAGGACAGGACAGAGGACAGAGGACAGGACAGAGGACAGAGGACAGGACTGAGGACAGAGGACAGAGGACTGAGGACAGAGGACTGAGGACAGAGGACAGAGGACTGAGGACAGAGGTCAGAGGACAGGACAGAGGACAGAGGACTGAGGACAGAGGACAGAGGACTGAGGACCTGCAGGTGTCACGAGGTTCAGCTCACCAAGGAGACAGAGCTGTGCTTCATGAACAGACTCTTTTTTCTGGTCCTTCGTCTCGGTTTGGAGACCAGAAACAGGTTTTTGTTGTGGGTTCAGCTCATTTGGACTAACGAGGTCCCCCTCCTCCCCTCAGCACCTTGTTTCTGGACGTGTCTCTGTGCCCTCACGTGTCCTCACGTGTCCTCACGTGTCCTCACGTGTCCTCACGTGTCCATCAGATTTGGGTCAGGAAGTCAGAGGTCTTGAATGGCCGCCTCTTTTTGACCCAGATACCCTGATGAGACCCTGGTGAGACCCTGGGGAGTTTCCCAGGACTGAACCTGAGGCCGGTCTCTGATTGGCCGGCTGAAACCACCTCAGCTTTGGTCCAGAAACAAAACCAAACCAGATCCATGATGTGGTTCAGGGTCCAGATGTAGACCAGCAGTTTCCAGCTGAGGGACCAGAAACTAAAGTCTGATGATCAGATCTGGTCTGAGCTGAGGCCTCACAGCAGGAAGTCCTGATTTGGACCTGAGTCCAGGTGTTCCTCAGGTGAGCCTGGTCATGATGTGGGCCTGAGACTTTCAGTCAGATTAAAAACATCATCTTGTTTAAGGAGCTCTGATTGGTTGACGTTTGATGATGTCATCAATGTTTTAAACAATCAGGATTTAGAATTAAAGGAAAAAAATAAAGAAAAATCAAACAGGAAGAGGTTTGAGCTTTAATAAAGCTTTTCAAAATAAGAGTCTGGTTCAGTCAGAGGTTTCTGTTTGAGAGAAGAAACTTTATTTTTCATCTTTTATGATGTTTTTCTGAGGATGAATCCAGAAACGAGCAGCTCTGACCTCCTTGCTGCTCCACGCTGTGCTGGCCTGATGCCTCCTGCAGGACTCGCCTCACGTGTCGGGTTCTGCTGCCAGCTCACACTTGGTCTGGGTCCAGATCTGCTCCCTGGACTCTCCTGGGAAACTTCAGCAGCTGCCAACTGGAATCAGATCAGAACCAAAGTCCTGAACCAGACTCATTTGAACTGGACTCATTAGAGCAGAAAACGGTTTTATTTCAACCAACAAACATGAGTTTACACTCACCGGCCACTTTATTAGGTACACCACGCTAGTAACGGGTTGGACCCCCTTTTGCCTTCAGAACTGCCTCAATTCTTCGT
>NW_013953702.1:95766-99132 GCF_001266775.1 Austrofundulus limnaeus
GTTTGAACTGCAGGAGATTGTCTTGACCATGTCTACATGCCTAAATGCACTGAGTTGCCGCCATGTGATTGGCTGATTAGAAATTAAGTGTTAACGAACAGTTGGACAGGTGTTCCTAATAAAGTGGCCGGTGAGTGTATAAAGTTTAAATATGTTTTAAAACCAGCAGGTTGTGTAAAACTGTGAGAAAAGACTCACCTGAGCTGTCTGCCTGTAGGTGGGTCTGACCCGGGTCCTGGGTCTGACCGGGGAGCTGCTGCAGTACCTGCAGAACCTGGTGGTGGCGCTGTTGTTCCGAGCAGAGAGTTTCAGGGGGGCCGCCCTGCGGGGGATCATGGACCGAGCCACGACGCTGGCCCAGCTGAGACCGGTTCAGCAGATCCGAGAGCTGCCGGCCCAGATTCAGCAGGTGCTCCGGGACCTGCAAGAACTCTCCAAGATCCTCCTGCAGCTGGTGGTCAACACCACGCCGCTCTACGACATGGTGGGTCCAGAGAGGGCGGGGCAACATGGCCGACACATTTACAGAACAAACACTAAAGGTGTTTCTGCAGGGCTGTCCCATTACGTAGTGAGATGATGTCACCACTACCCTTCACGACTCGTGTTGTGTGTTTCAGCTGGAGCAGCCGTCGCCTCAGCAGGTGGAGGACTTCCTGAACCAGGAGGACCTGGTGTCAGACAGCTCGTCCCGCCGGGGCTCCGCCAACAGCCTCTTCTTGAAGGCGATGGACGGTCGCCCTCGCCGCCGCCGCAGCCTCTACTCTCGAGCCAGTCGGGGCTCCGGAGGTCCTCAGAGCCCGGACCCCTCTAACAAACGCCGCTCCAGCCTGAAGGATTCCTCCAACCCCGAGGTGGACAACCAGGTCCCCCCGCCTGAGGGCGACACCCTGCGACGCCCGTCTGCCACCGAGCTGCTGCTCACACCACTCAAACAGTTCATCTCCCAGAGCCAGAAGGCCTTCGAGTACCTGAGCCCCAACTCTGCCGACAGCCTCGCCATCGCTGTGAAAACAGACGACTTCTAAACGCCGCGCTGCACTTCCTGCACCTTGACCCCCCCTCCGATCAACACCTGGTTTCTGCTCTGAGACGAAGCGTTGCTGAAAAATCACCGAGGCTGGAATTCTGATTCACTGAGCAAAGGCTTTCATAAAGAGGGGAACTGTATGGAGACCATAAGGGGACATGGGGGGGGGGAAGGATCCGGTAAAGTAAGTCGGGTTCCTGAAAACGTTTCCCAAGATCCCGAGAAACGTTTTTAGCATCCCAACTTTTTTTTCTCAGGATCCCGACTTTCGTTCTCAGGATCCTGAGAAAAAAGTTGGTATCCTGAAAACGTTTCTCAAGATCCCGAGAAAAAATTCAGGATCCGGATTCTGACCTTTTTTCTCAGGATCCTGACTTTCGTTCTTGGGATCCTGAGAAAGAAAGTCAGGATCTGTTTTTTCCCCCCATGTCTCCTTCCGGGCTCCGTAGAATTATAGGTACTCGTAGGCTCAATAAAAAGATTTGAAGGGGAGTTTTGCAAAAATAGCTCAATTTCCATCATAATTCTGACCACAGAACATTAGAATAAAAGTCACATTGCATCCAATTTATAACAAAAAAAAAACACACAATATAGCTAAGCCAAACTTTAGTGTCAAAAAACAAAATTGACTTATTTCAAGTTTGTTTCTGTGTAGTTCATTTAGTCGTTTTTTTCCCCATCACTGGGTCAGAGTAACGGAAATGGGCTGAGTACACGACCCTGTGGGACGCCTTAATCTCAGAAATGCATCAGATGGCCTGATTTAGAAACAGGAAGTAGAATTCCAGCTGAGGGAGGAGTTGAGTCACGGAGCTCTGGTTTGAAAATTGAGAGGAAGTTTAACTAAACTGATTGGTTATTTTAAAATATAATTTATTATCATTTTCACTGCTTTATATCTCCAACACCATCTGTGTAAAGTTAACGTGTTTAACTCAAGTGATGAAATAAAGCCTCTTTAAATATTCAAAAACAGACTTTTATTCTGCTTTACATTTAGAAAAACATCTTTTCAGTTGGTTACAGAAAAAGACACAAAGAAACAGATTATTAGTTATATTCTCAACTATTTGAACAAAACTCCACGTTTCTGCAGGTTTTTATTTTATTTACCAAAACAGAACAGTTGGAGGAAATATTTACAACATGGAAATAAAAAGATGAAACATTTTATTTTCCTTCATTCTCGATTAATAAAAACAGACTTTGATGTTTGGTTCTTTAAGAACCTAAAGATTCAGCTGATGCAGCTGTTCCACCAAGAAACTGATTATTTATAAATGCTCACAGAAAGATTGAGCAAAATAAAACATAAATCTACAAAAAAGTGCAAACTGCAAATTATTAAAGTGTCACAGCTGTTCATCCTCTGCATCACTCAGCTGCAGCGTTTCTAACCATCTAACCATAAACCTGAGTCAGAGTGATGAAGACTACGGTCAGCATGCTTCATCAGTAAAGTGATGAAGACTAGAGGGATGATCTTCTGAGGACCAGTTTGTCTAACTGGTCTCAGACGAACAGACAGGAGGTTCTTCTGAGGACCAGGAACCAAACTAACTCTGATTCTTCTGATTCACGTCTCTGTGAATCTAAACTCTTCATCACAACCTTTCTTTACCAGCTTCATCCTTCTTCATCTGGTCTGAACGTCCCTCAGGAGTCTGACAGCAAGTCCTTCCTCTGATCAGAATCAGTGAATCTGGTTCTGAGTGTCGGTCCTACTCGGCTCGTTTCCTGCCGAACACGGCCGACACGGTCCTGACGATGCCTCGGACCCTGGCCCCGCTCTTCCTCAGAGCCCGGCCCTCCCTGACCAGGTCTGCCAGGCGGTGAAAGACCAGCAGGACACCGTGGTACGTCTCAGCCGCCGACACCTCGAAGAAGCCACAGCGCTCCGTCAGAGCCAGCAGCCGGCCCTCCTCGCCCGAGACCCGCCGGTGGTCCCGCAGGTCCCGTTTGTTGCCCACGATGACGACGGGGACGGGCGACGGCTTCCTGCTGCGGCGGCGGATCAGCTGCAGCAGCTGGAGGACGCAGGAGAAGCTGCTGCGGTCACAGATGTTGTAGACCAAGATCATCCCATCGGCCCACTGCAGCTGCTTGTCACTGATGGAGCTGACCTTCTCCCCCGGCTGGAGGGAAAGAAACACAAGTTTCACGTCTGTTAGAGAGAGGCAGGTGAACTGAGTCTTTAGAGAGGCAGGTGAACTGAGTCTTTAGAGAGAGGCAGGTGAACTGAGTCTTTAGAGAGAGGCAGGTGAACTGAGTCTTTAGAGAGAGGCAGGTGAACTGAGTCTTTTGAGAGAGGCAGGGGGAATGAGGCTTTTGAG
>NW_013953702.1:100529-101251 GCF_001266775.1 Austrofundulus limnaeus
GTGTCGGGTTTCACCCTGGCTGTGATGACAGCCGTTAGTCGCTGTAGTTTGTCGCTGCCTGTGTGTCGAGCCCCTCAGGAGTAGAGGAGCCAAATGTCTGGCTCACTGCTGCCAACTAGTGGTCAGAGGCTGAACTACAACATAAAAATGAACGGCTGGCAGGAAAGTTGACATTTTAAATCTTAATTAAAAATCGATACAGGGCTTCAGAATATCGATACAGTATCAGGAAATGAAATATTGATATATATCAGTGTATCATTGTTCTCCTACACCCCTAACCCCACCTGTCCTCCTGTCCTCAGATCCGTACGTGAAGGTCAACGTCTTCTACGGCCGCAAGCGCATCGCCAAGAAGAAGACCCACGTGAAGAAGTGCACCCTGAACCCGGTCTTCAACGAGTCCTTCATCTACGACATCCCCCCCGAGCTCCTGCCCGAGATCTCCGTGGAGTTCCTGGTGATCGACTTCGACCGGACCACAAAGAACGAGGTCCTGGGCCGCCTGCTGCTGGGCCTCCACAGCCCGTCCTCCTCCGGCACCTCCCACTGGAGGGAGGTGTGTGAAAACCCCCGCCGGCAGATCTCCAAGTGGCACAACCTGAGCGAGTACTGAGGGACCGGGAGGAGGGTCCGGAGCCAAGAAAACTGGGAAATAAAGACTCAGTGTACAGCGCGCACACACACACACACACACACACACACACACACACACACACACA
>NW_013953702.1:102251-102641 GCF_001266775.1 Austrofundulus limnaeus
TGACACACAGATCACACCTGTATGACACACAGGTCACACCTGTATGACACAGATCACACCTGTGTGACACACAGATCACACCTGTGTGACACACAGATCACACCTGTATGACACACACATCACACCTGTATGACACAGATCACACCTGTATGACACACACATCACACCTGTATGACAAACAGGTCACACCTGTATGACACACACATCACACCTGTATGACACAGATCACACCTGTATGACACACAGATCACACCTGTGTGACACACAGATCACACCTGTATGACACACACAACACACCTGTATGACACACACATCACACCTGTATGACACACACATCACACCTGTATGACACACACATCACACCTGTATGACACACACATCACACCTGTG
>NW_013953703.1:0-8095 GCF_001266775.1 Austrofundulus limnaeus
GATATTTTATAGAAAGCAATATTTCCCAATCTACTTCGGGAAACATTAGTAAATAAAATTCCATATTTCAAAAAGTTACAAAACTCCAAAAGTAACTGCATCCATCTGAATGAGGTGAATGATTTGATTAGTAAAAAGCCCAAAGCATGAAAACAATGCTGAATCAGTGGCAGGTTTGTATTAATCCGCAGCCTCTTAACAACATTCTGGAAATGATGCAATATACCTTACATCAGCTTAGCTTTATAATTGACTACTCCCGCATGTTAGAACCACAGATTACCAAATACAGTTTCTCCGTCAAAGCTTAACTTTCCCTGCTTAAACTTGTTTGTGTTAGCTCGTTCTTTTCGTTTTCTGTCGCAAAGGAGCGCTGCTCGTTTTACCTATCAGACGCGGTGGGACCGACTGAGGTGCGTCCGCGTCGCCTCCTCCTCCTCGCCCACCACTGCGCGTGACGTCAAACCAGCATGGCGGTCAAGGTGACTTGGGCATCGCTCTCGTAGCGATTTTCAAACCTCTACGCTACCGTGTGTGCATGTATTTTGTCGGTTACCTCGTGTAGGGGGTCCCTGAAGCTAGACTGTTCGGTCCTGTCCGGTGTGGGTGTCTCGGATACGGAGGGCTCTGAGGCTGTAGCATCACCGAGCTAACTGCCGCCCTGGCTGGCCCTGATCCGACATCCACAACCTCGAAGTTAGCTAGTTCCTTTTAAACATATCAAACTGCTAGAAAATGGCGATAAAATTGTCTTTTCTATCTTGTCAGTTTGCATTGTTTTGCGACACCTGTGTTTTTCGTAGTCTTTCTGTTCTTTTTTTATAATTTTGAAAGCTTATCCCAGTGGTTTGTACTTGTTAGCCAGCTATCCTGGTAATGTTTTGACTTGGAGGTCGGTGAAATGTTAAGTTAGCTTTTTGTTTCGATGTTTGTGTATCACTTATACTCTGGTATCTGTGACTTTCTTTCTCATTTAAATACTGGCTAAAGTAGCTTGTTCCTTTTGCTTTATTTTGTTTTATTTATTTATTTTTTGCACCACCTCCTGCTAAATATGACTTTACCAGCAGCTTGTTTGCCATGATTGTCAAAAGGGTCAGCCTGGTTTTTAATTTGTTTTTAGATCCAGTCCACCAAACGGGGAGACCCAAGTGAGCTGAAAGCTATTTTCCAAAAGGTAAAGTTTACACACATTACTCTTATATAATCAGCAGTAGAGCTTAATTGATCAAGAGTAATAATGGTACGATTCATTTCTCCTAGGAAAGTGTTAATTTAAACAGCATTGTACATTTATTATATTTACATATATAGTAAAAAAAAAAGTCATAAGTAGGGTATTTCTTGACATTGTAAGAAAAATGTAATATGTGATTTCCTCAATCGGCATAACCTCAAATCTTAATTGCCATGCTTTTAATGTGAAAGTCTAAGTATCTGGTTTATCCTTTCATTGACCTTTTTAAAGAAACTAATGCATGTGTTCAAAGTCAGTGCGTAATTATTGTGGTCTAAAAATATATTCATGCCTACTACCGATTCTTTATAAATACGTTTGCATATAAAATTAAATAGATTAGCAGGTGTAAAGGATCAAAACAATAGAGCTGCTATGAATGTATTTGAGAACCTGGTGCCTGAATTTCCGCCTGCTTGTTAGTAACTAAAAAGGTCAGTGAAGACGACACCACTGTGTGGCTGGAGCTGTCGTGTCACATTTCAAGAAACGGACTAAAACAGATGCCTAGGGTACATTGATGATCTTCTCTGTGTGACTATCATGAGCTGTAACAAGTGACTGTAGTAGCAGAAGTCTTTATTTACCTATACTTTGCTCTATGATTGTTTTCTGCGTGATGAGTACCTGCGACACAGTGTGTGATTAACACGTGTCAGCAGTTTTAGGTATGTTGACATTCAGAGGTCAGGTAACTGACAAGCTTGGGCCAAAACCATCAGCGCACATGTGCCATGAAGAACTGGCACGTTTAAGCATCCATCAGGTTCACGAATGGATGGATAAGTTGGCGAACTGCTAACCTAATTAGTTATTTTATTTGTTGAAACAAACATTTTCGCTAATTACAAAGTTACATTAATATTGAAAAGTCAAAGTTGTAACAAAAACGCAAAACATTAATCCTTGTTATTTTTATTTCATGCACACTTCTACGGTTTATAGTTTATTACTGTCAGGCTCCATAGTTTTGCCTGTAAACACTGGTCAAACACCACTGCTTATTGCACACTAAGGGATTAAAACAAAGCTAATGTGAAAAGATTGGATTAACTCTTGTTTATGTAACTCAACTGCAATAAGAGTTTAAAATGTTTCATGTTGGAATTAGTGCATCTCTCTGTTGTTTTTTAATCCAGGAAAAGCCCTTTGAATAGAATCGAATAATGCAGTTAGGACAGAGTAAATCGGGGCTGTAAAGTTGAATCCATGTTGGTGTTACGTTGTGTTTGCTTCCTTCAGTATGCCAGCATAGTGGACAAGGATGGAGAGAGGTTCATGACCCCGGCGGACTTTGTCCAGAATTATCTGGGACTACAGACGCAAATTCACCACAACCCCAAAACTGTGCAGCTCATCGCCGCCGTAGCTGACACCACAAAGGACGGGTTTGTACTGACGCAATCACTGTGCACACACAAACACACACACACACACACATGTTTGTTTCTCGACCCCGTGGGGACCTTCCATTGACTTCCATTCATGTTTTTTAGACTTTATATCCTAACCCTGACCATATACTCTAAAATTAACCTCAGAAACTTACCTGACCCTAAAACTAACCTAAACCTTGGTCCTAAACCTAACCCCACACCTGTAACATGCATTTGGACCTGTGGGGACCTGACATTGGTACCCATGATTCACTTCGGTCCCCACCTGGCTGCCTTTTTTTGTAAAAAAAAGTACCCCACGTTGTAGGAAAAACCTGTCCACACACACACACAGACACACACACACACACACACATTCCCAGCTTATCATTGCTAATCAACAATTTCAGGTCAGTCGTCTACAATTTAGCTATCTAAAGATAAGATAGCTCTCCTTATGACTTAGCTGTTAGACAAACAGAGTCTGAGTGTGTTTAATATATACACTCATATATACAGTATACAGTATACAGTATACCGATGTATGTATGTGTGTGTGTGTGTATATATATATATATATATATATATATATATATATATATTACAAAAGTGTAAAGTCTGCTTATTCGAATAATTATGAAATATGCACCTATGAAAGCAAAAAGTGTTTTGTTTTTGTGTCCTAAGAGTTTGTTGTTAAACTTTTTATAGGAAATAATATGTGAGCTAATGTTTTCTCCATGTTCTTCTTTTTTTCTTTCTACCTACACAACTGCAGGCTGATCTCCTTCCAGGAGTTTCTTGCATTTGAATCAGTCTTGTGTGCACCTGATGCCCTCTTCATTGTCGCCTTTCAGCTGTTTGACAAGACTGGAACTGGCACCGTCTCTTACGGTACGAGCTGGTTTTTAGATTTGTTGCTGTGTGTTGAGTGAAAACGTACAACAGCTAAGCTGATGAGTGAATATGCAGGGCTTCAGAATTTAGGCATATGGAATATGTTGTGTTGTTCCTCTGAGGTTTTATTTTTTTAATTGTAAGATCTGTCTTCAAATGGAAAAGTTGGGAGAGTTGACCTTTTTTGTGTGTGTGTGAGGAAATCAATTATCCGTGTCACATTGTTACCCAGGTTAGTCATTGAGTTTAGTAACTAAACATAACTGGAGTTACGTAATCACCCTCATGCCCTGTTTCTGGCTCTTTTCGTTCTTCTCTCTGCCTTTCTGTGTGGCCCACATATGATTGTACGTTATGACACTGAAAGCTTTTTGATTTGTCTCTGCTCTCCAGAGAATGCACGTGACATCTTCAGCCAGACCACAGTACACCACCACATTCCCTTCAACTGGGACTGCGAGTTCATCCGGCTGCACTTCGGGAATGATCGCAAGAAACAGCTCAGCTACCTTGAGTTCACTCAGTTCCTGCAGGTACAACAAATACGTCCCATTCACTTTGGTGTATTATTCAGTGTGTCTCCATATTCTGTCTCGCGTAGTGTGACATCTTAAACCATTTTTACACTTAAGTTTGAGGTTTGTTTGTTTGTTTAGGAGCTGCAGTTGGAGCATGCACGTCAAGCGTTCGCCCAGAAAGATAAGGAGAAAAATGGTGCCATCTCTGCGCTGGACTTTAGTGACATCATGGCCACCATCAGACACCACATGCTCACGCCGTTCGTGGAGGAGAACCTCGTCTCTGTGAGTGTTTGTTTGTGAGCTCCTCAGTCCTTTTTTTAATCAAATCACCATAACAAAACAGAAACAAAGATGATGATGAAGCAATATAAATGATGCAATCACTCTTGAGTAGAACTATAATTTATCCTCATCTTTTTTTTTCTTTTAGTTTTTTTGATTTAACAGAAAAGCTAGATTTTTTGCACACACCGTAAAAATAAAGAATTATATCTGTGAATGTCACCTTGTCCTTGTGAGAAAGACCTTTTACTTTTTTTTTTTCCTCAGGCTGCAGGGGGCAGCACTGCTCACATGGTCAGCTTCTCCTACTTCAATGCCTTCAACTCGCTGCTGAACAACATGGAGCTGATCCGTAAGATTTACAGCACGCTGGCGGGCACACGGAAGGACACGCTGGTGACCAAAGGTGCATGCATTGTGTTGTTTTAGTGATCCTCCTTTCACCTTGGATGTTAATCCTGTTGCATGTGTGGGGTTTCGGTACAACGTTTGACTCCCACCCCTGGCTTTCTCTCTGCAGAGGAGTTTGTTCACGCTGCCAACAAGTTCGGTCAAATCACTCCGATGGAAATAGACATCTTGTACCAGCTGTCTGGCCTCCACTCCCCTTCTGGGTAAAAACCCACCCTGCATCTCATTCAGATGAATTAAATCAAACCCCTAAACTAATTAAAACTTGGAGTTTGCTGTCATTTCAAAAGAAGAAAAAGTTTTGTCTGTGTGGTGATTTTTTTTCAGACGTCTGAACCTCACGGACATCGAAAGAATAGCTCCATTAGAGGAGGGGAGTCTGCCCTACAACCTTGTAGAAACCCAAAAACAGGTGGGATTTTTACAGCAATAAAAGCCTTTGTTGTTGTTTACAGTAAAACGATGTGTAAAAATCTAACTGTTCCTGTTTTGCCATCAGTCCCACGGCGAAGCATCCAGGCCCATTTGGCTCCAGGTTGCAGAGTCTGCCTACAGATTCACTCTGGGCTCCATTGCTGGAGGTGAATTATTCTCTAACCCATCAGATGTGTTGTATTTACTTTGAATGCTTGGTTTTTACTCTGGGTTTGTTTTATGTAGCCACCGGCGCGACGGCTGTGTACCCCATTGACTTGGTGAAGACTCGCATGCAGAATCAGCGGTCCACAGGATCATTTGTTGGGGAGCTGATGTACAAGAACAGCTTCGATTGCGCTAAGAAGGTGCTTCGCTACGAGGGTTTCTTTGGCTTCTACAGAGGTAGGCGGCGTCCATCGTCTGTCTGTTTATATCACAGTTATTGTGTGTGAGCATGTACTTAATCCTAACAAACAAAATTGATTTTTTTTGGTATTCTTTTATGCAGAATATAAAAAACTTCAGATTATTTCATCTCCCATGCTCTGTTTTGTTTAATATTTGTAATGTTTTTTTTTCTTTTTCTTTTTGTTTTCCTAATCCATGTTATATGCAGGTCTGGTTCCTCAGCTCATTGGTGTAGCACCTGAGAAGGCTATCAAACTCACTGTAAGTTTTTTCTGCTCCATATTCAGTTTGCATAAGAAAAGGTTCTCATTTTATTTTATCACAAAACAAAGGTCATAAAACACTAAAACTAGATCATTAAAACTCACTGTAGTTCCAACAGGGCGTACAATATATCTGTAAAATTACTGGGTGAAGGTTTGACCAAAACTATTCAATAACTTTGTGGCTGCTTGTGTTTGTCTCTTCACAGGTGAATGACTTTGTAAGAGATAAATTCACTCAAAAAGACGACACGATTCCTTTATTTGCTGAGATTCTGGCTGGTGGCTGTGTAAGTATCAGTCTTTAACAGCATCTGTGAAAGCACCAGGAAAGGTTTTGAGGAGTAACTATAAATCTAATGAGCATGAAGTAGCATGAACACCATCCTGTGTATGAATTGTTTGTTGCATTAACATGCTAGCATACTTCCATATGACAATGTGTATGAAGCAAAGCATTCATTGTCCACATTGGTATATTTATTGCTACCCTGTCAGAAAATTACTATTTTTAATAATCACCTTTTTATGTTAAAAGTGTAAGAACTAGTGATATGAGTATTTTTTTAAATTAAATAAGTATAATATTAAAGCCAAATCCTTGTATTAACTCAGGCCGGAGGCTCCCAGGTCATCTTTACCAACCCGTTGGAGATAGTGAAGATTCGCCTGCAGGTAGCAGGTGAGATCACCACAGGGCCTCGTGTCAGCGCGCTCAGTGTCGTCCGTGACCTCGGCTTCTTCGGTCTGTACAAGGTAATGTTCCTTTAAAATGCACCATTAAGCTCCCGCCATGGCTGCGCAGGCATTTTGTTCCAGTAAAGGCAGCAGAGGAAGCAGCACACTCACTCTGACCTTGGATCAATTCTTGTCTGCTCTGCTGTTTTTGTTGTTTTCATTTTTCTGAATTGTTTTTTTTTTTTTTTTTTTTTTGCTCAGGGTGCTAAAGCTTGCTTCCTGAGGGATATTCCCTTCTCAGCCATCTATTTTCCTGCGTATGCTCATCTTAAAACTCAACTAGCGGATGATCAAGGCAGACTAGGACCTCTGCAGCTTCTTACTGCCGGAGCAATTGCAGGTAAACTTAAAAAAAACACACAACCTCAGAATCAGTCATTATTTAGTCATAACGTGGTTTTGTAAGAAATGCTTCATGAGACAAATACCAGATTATTTCAGTTATCAGCAGTAATTTGAAGGATTTCATTTGTTTCTCAGGTATCCCTGCAGCCTCTCTTGTGACGCCTGCTGATGTCATCAAGACGCGTCTGCAAGTAGCTGCAAGAGCCGGACAGACGACTTACACAGGAGTCATGGACTGCTTCAGAAAGATTTTGCGAGAGGAAGGCTTTAGTGCTTTGTGGAAAGGAGCTGGAGGTGTGTTTGTAAACAAATACATTCAATTAGGGTTTTATGTTTGCTTAGTTGGTTTGAAGATTGAAACTATTTTAAATTGTGTTTGTTTCCTTCAGCTCGTATGTGCCGCTCCTCCCCTCAGTTCGGTGTGACTCTTGTGACCTATGAACTCCTGCAGCGATGGTTCTACATTGATTTTGGAGGACAGTAAGTTCTGTATTTTTTACAAACTATGACTAGCTGTGTTTGTAGGTTTTAGTTGAACAAATAAAGTTAAAAACTTCACTTACAGACAGGATGAGGAAATACTGACTGGTTTTATCAACCACATTTCTTACAGAGACTTGCTTAGTTTAAAGGGGCAGTATCATGTAAAATCAACTTTTTTGAGTTTTATATCATGTTAAAATGTTATACTCTCATAAAAAACATGCCCAAAGCCTTGCTTTGACTCGGGACAGAAGCGAAAGGTGGTTCTTAAAGAGACAGAGGCCAATTTCAGGGCGTTTAGAAGAGGAAGTGATGAAGTTTATTTTCTATTTAAACATAAAAACAGCATTTTAATAACAACTAAAGGTGACATAGATACTTTATTATGATATAGTATTTAAATGTATGCCTGAGAAACATATAATATTGCCCCTTTAATGAAAATGAGCTTTAACAACTCAAATATTTGGGATTTTTGTCAATATCGGTTAGAAGGCAGGTTGAAAAAAGGAATAGAGTATTCCAGTCTTATCTTGTAAAAATACACGTATTAAATGTTTTGCACAAGCACAATAAGCTTCACTCATGTTGGCAGAAATTTCTACTGAAGCAAAACTGATCCAACATGTTAATTTTTTTTTTATTTAACTCTGGGTGGAAGTGCTTCTTGAGTTCTTTGTTGGTTTTTAAACATCAGTAATGTGTGTGTGTGTGTGT
>NW_013953703.1:8135-16675 GCF_001266775.1 Austrofundulus limnaeus
ATTTTTATTATTATCATTATTATTTTTCCGATAATCCATGCTAATTTTTTACTCTTTAGAAACTAACAATTTTGCTAAAAAGTGTTGGGGAGCATCCACAGCAAAATTATTCATTTTTGACTCTATAATCTAAATTTCTAGTATTGTAGTGTGGATGGTTTATAAAGCTTAGTTGTAAATGTTTTTAATAGTTGAGCAGTCCATCTTTAGAACGTGTTCTAGAGTAAATAGTAACTCCGGTCCTCTGCTTTCTGCAGTCGTCCAGCGGGTTCTGAACCGACACCCAAGTCTCGCATTTCTGAGCTTCCTCCCATCAACGCGGACCACGTCGGGGGCTACCGCCTGGCTGCGGCCACTTTTGCCGGGGTGGAGAACAAGTTTGGTCTCCACCTTCCGAAGTTCAAGTCCTCCGGCGTGGTCTCCATTCATCACTTGGAGTCGGCCTCCGCCAAGCCAGCCCAGACACCATAAAAACATCAACATCTTGACATCACTTCTCCACCACCAGGGGCCAGACACAGAGATAAACACAAGCGAAGCACAGAGTTGATACCCGACTTCACGCCAGAGACTATCAAACGCAGGAGCGAACACCGGTGCGTTGCTCTCTCCTGAGTGAAGCTGTGCTCCAGCAGTCACCGGCCAGCTGTTGGCGTAGAGAGGCAGCTGCCACAAAGCATACAGCAACAGGAACGGAGCGCTGACTGTGTTGTATCTTTAGTGGCTGTGTGCTCCTGGGAACTTCATTTTTGTGTGTTTTTCTCTTGAGCATTTGTGTAAAATTGAACCTTTGAGCACTCCTTTTTGTCTCTCATGAATAGATGATTGATTTGTTTATTTTTTTGGAGTCTGATCCTCAGTATGAGTAGGACTTCTCTTATTGGGCAGTGGGAATAGAAAATATTTGATGATTTGCACAGTGTGTGGGGGCTCCCCTCTCGGCAGCTCCTCTAACAGGAGGCTACATACTGTACATATTGTAAAGCTGTACTGAGAAAATGTTACAAGACGAAGCTCCGAAACATTTAGGCTGCATCATTACACCAAAGGTAATGTTATGGCAACCTGGGGCCTTTGGTCCTGGTGGCTGAGAATCACTCTTACTGATGTACAGAACTTTACATTTAAGTGTTTTCTTGATGAAACAAAAATGATGAGCAAAGAATAAGGTATAAATAAATTAAGTGTATCTCAATCTAGTCATTGTATTTTAATGAAATAAATAACCCATATGGTTTTATTATAACTATGTTTTGATTTTTCTTTTTTATTGGAAACCTTTAATTGTTTTAAGAACATACAGAAGTACAGAACAGTTGGAAGCAGAAAACAGATCCGTACAGGACATTAAATCTAGTTGCTGCAGTCAGTTTTGAGCTTATTTTTACTTTGGAGTGTTACAAAGTTTGGTGAGGTTGGATGTTGCATCGAGGAATGAACGGGGGCAGACTGGTTCAGGTTTTGTGATGTTTCCAACCTCAGTGTTCCAACTTCATATATTTAACATTTCTCTTACAGAGAGCAAGTCAGAACAATTTCTGCTCTTCATTTTCAAACAAATACACGGATGAAACAGTGGGCCTCATGCAAGAACATTTTCGTATTCTCCGAACTTCACTAGTTCGGAAATTGAAGTCCTGCTCTCAGAGATCCAGAAAAGAAAATCTATAATTTTTTGCAGCATCAGCTGTGGAATTAAAGGAGCTGCTAAAGCTGAGAAATGAAATGACGGCTGCTGTTAATGTTGTGTCTCCTGTTGGTCAAACACAGTCATAGAAACAAAAATCGAAATCATCTTCATCTCTCTCTAGTCCTGCTCCGGTTTTACTTTGGTCAAATATTTTAATTCAAGTGTAAACAACTGTGTTAAATAATTTTCATTTACTCAGAAGATGAGCCACGGCCTGTACTGATGTCTGGCACTTTGATGTTCATATTAATATTGTAGTGTTATACAACAGCAATAATAGCCAATTTAAATTAATTTAACTAATTTATCTGATTAGTCTACATTATTACATTACATAATTCTAGTTCAAACAGAATAACCTCTTGTCAACATAATMATGGAGTGMGATTTATTTTCAACTCGAAATATCTTCAAACTAATGAAATATAAAGTTATTAGTGAAGAAAACCCATCTGGATAACAGCAGACTGACTGTACGTAAAATATACGACAAGTCTGGACCACTCGTGAATTTTGTTCGTATCTGAAAAAAATCTTACGCCAAAATTGGTGAATGCCACAAATTCTCCTAAATCACTCGTACGCACAACTTAAGAACAAATCTGTTCGTACGAACGGTTCTTGCATGAGGCCCGTTGTGTGGTTACAAGAAAAAAAAATTAATTGGTATCAAACTGAAGCTAAGGAATTTATTTCACGTTTAAAATTTGTAGTGCCAATTTCCAAACTGTGCTAGTCAAGTACTTGGTTCAAAGCATATATATATTTTAAAAACAATATGCAAAATATTTAAATAAGTGCAACAAAAAAATAAATAAATAAAGCAGTAATTCAAATGTAAGCTTGACACTCTTCTGTAGTAGAGTGAGGATATGTAAGCATGTTAGCTGTCATCCAGTCCTGCTGAGGATATAACGGTCAGCGTTTTCCATTCAGTTACAGGCATTTCCCAGCAATGAGCAAGTGTCTGTAAAATATTAAAACGTAAAAACACTTAAATGGTAATAAAAAGGTGCAAGTACAAAGGTTTGCATATGTTAAAAAAACGATTGGTAGAGGGCGGCCTCAGGAGAAGAGCAGTTCCTGGAGCCCTGATGTCATCGAAGCTAGAAGTTCAGCTCCATGTATGCAGAACACGTCCATACACTCATCTTAGTGCTGGGCAGTATGACCCAAATTTTATATCAACAATAATTGTTGTATTTTCAACAATTATACCAATATCACGGTATTTGACAGTATTTTTCTTTTCATCACAGCTCAGCTAATAATAAAATGTACAAACGTTGCTTATTGATTAGCAAACCAGTCAGCTGACGTTACTCTCTTTCTGCAACACAGAAATTATTTCTTGACTTTTTTCTTTTCCTGTACCTCTGTGTCATTGTTTCCCTCCTTTACATGTGTTTCCTTCTTTGCCTAGTTGTAGTCACGCATTTTAGTACAGCTGTGAAGGAGGAGGGTTGAGCAAAGATCATTATTGGGTCTTTTGTTTTGTGTTATTTAATAAAGCTTAACAGGATGACTCAGCCTTTCGGTACACAACTACTTCCTCCGGGCTTTTCATAATAGAAGCACGTTAACGTCACGCATCAAATCTGTCCGTGCACGTCACTGAAGAGGTGCAGACTACATTCAGCGATGGCGAAAACGGGAGAAGTTTTTTTTAATGTCAGTCAGTTTAAGCAGTGTAATTGCCACCTGCCGCCAGTTATGGAGAAGCCCACTCCAATAGTAACATTAGCTTTGCTAATGCTCATAGCGGTGCTGCGAGGAAAAGTGTCTCCATGTGAAAACAGTTCACTGACGGGCGCGACGTAACGTGGCGTTCCAAACGTGTTCTAGCTATTTAAACCGGTATGTCCGGTTTTCAGAAAATTCATAACAAAAATAAAAACTGGTGTTCGGTACGAACTGGTATACCACCCAGCACCAACTCATCTAATATCTTAAAACTACCTAACGTTGGTTTCTGTACAGAAACTGCTGCTGATGTGACTACATGTGGACTCTAATCTCTTAAGAAACATTTTAAACTCATCTAACGCTGCCATTTCAGCTCATTCTAGCTCTGCACATCTCCTCAGGCCCAAGTTCTGTTGGAAGGAAAAGGTGGAAACCAGATTGGAGAAGAGGGCGCGTCTCCTCCGGCTGAATTGTGTAATGTGCTATAGGTGTGTAGTGTAGTAGTGACAGGAATTTATCAGCTGTTCGTGAAAAACTGTGGTGTCAGACGTTGGCCAGCTCCTCGGCTTCGTCTCGGTTCTCGTTGATTTCAGCCAGCGTCCTGACGAAGCGTGTCCACTCGTCTGCTTTGGGCACGCAGATTTGCTGCGGGAAGATCCAAACAGCAGATGAAGCGAAGCGTTGCAGAGAAAACTCAAGGTTCTGCTTTTAAATCTAAAAGCACGTGCAGGGATGAACAGAATCAATCATTTAAGGAGGCTGACATCTTACCTCTCCCACATCATAGACCTGAACCTGACCCTCGGAGTCTCCGGTGGCGATCTCCTTTCCAGAGTGAGACCATCTGACACGGTTCAGTGCTGGAGACCCGTCCACACACACGCTGGCAGTAGGAACCTTAAAAGCACATTGAGTTTATAAAGAAACAGGAACTCTGATACAATTTAGCTTGTATTGGAGGATAAACATTTATACATACAGTGGTTTGCAAAAGTATTCATACCCCTTGAACTTTTCCATATTTTGTCACATTACAACCACAAACATAAATATATTTCACTGGAATTTAATGTGAAAGACCAACACAAAGTGGTATACAATTGTGAAGTGGAAGCAAAATTTTACATGAATCAAAACATTTTTTACAAATAAAAAACTGAAAAGTGCGATGTGCAAATTATTCAGCCCCCCTGAGTCAATACTTTGTGGAGCCACCTTTTGCTGCAATTACAGCTGCAAGTCTTTTAGGGTATGTCTCCACCAGCTTTGCACATCTAGTGACTGCAATTCTTGCCCATTCCTCCTTGCAAAACAGCTCAAGCTCAGTCAGATTGGATGGAGAGCGTTTGTGAACAGCAGTTTTGAGATCTTGCCACAAATTCTCAATTGGGTTTAGGTCTGGACTTTGACTGGGCCATTCTAACACATGAATATTCTTTTTTTTAAACCACTCCATTGTAGCTTTGGCTTTATGTTTAGGGTCGTTGTCCTGCTGGAAGGTGAACCTCCGCCCCAGTCTCAAATCTTTTGCTGACTCCAACAGGTTTTCTTCCAAGATTGCCCTGTATTTGGCTCCATCCATCTTCCCATCAACTTTGACCAACTTCCCGGTCCCTGCTGAAGAGAAGCACCCCCAGAGCATGATGCTGCCACCACCATATTTGACAGTGGGATGGTGTTTTCAGAGTGATGTGCAGTGTTCTTTCTCCGCCACACATAGCGTTTTGCATTGTGGCCAAAAAGTTCAATTTTGGTCTCGTCTGACCAAAGCACCTTCTTCCACATGTTTGCTGTGTCCTCAACATGGCTTCTGGCAAACTGCAAACGGGACTTCTTATGGTTTTCTTTTAACAATGGCTTTCTCCTTGCCACTCTTCCATAAAGACCACATTTGTGTAGTGCACGACTAATTGTTGTCCTGTGGACAGTTTCCCCCACCTGAGCTGTGGCTCTCTGCATTTCATCCAGAGTCACCATGGGCCTCTTGGCTGCCTCTCTGATCAGTGATCTCCTTGTTCGGCCTGTAAGTTTAGGTGGACGGCCTTGTCTTGGCAGGTTTACTGTGGTGCCATACTCTTTCCATTTCCGGATGATGGATTGAACAGTGCTCCGTGAGATGTTCAAAGCTTGGGAAATCTTTTTATAACCTAAGCCTGCTTTAAACTTCTCCAAAACCATATTCCTAACCTGTCTGGTGTGTTCTTTGGACTTCATGATGCTGTTTGCTCCCCAATATTCTCTTAACCAACATCTGAGGCCGTCACGGAGCAGCTGTATTTGTACTGAGATTAGATTACACACAGGTGGACCCTTTTGAGTCATTAGCAGTCATCAGGCAACTTCTGAATGCAATTGGTTGCACTCAGGGAAAAGGGGGCTGAATACTTTTGCACGTCGCACTTTTCAGTTTTTTATTTGTAAAAAATGTTTTGATTCATGTAAAATTTTGCTTCCACTTCACAATTGTATACCACTTTGTGTTGGTCTTTCACATTAAATTCCAGTGAAATATATTTATGTTTGTGGTTGTAATGTGACAAAATATGGAAAAGTTCAAGGGGTATGAATACTTTTGCAAACCACTGTATATGTGTACATACTTCAGTATCATTGTTGAGGTTCCACAAGTCCAGGCGTCCAGATAGGTCCACACATGCAAACAGAGCGGGATGTGTTGGAGACCACATCGCATCGTAGACGTAGTCACAGCTGTCCTCAAATGAGTACAAAGGTCGGGTGCTCTGCAGCAGCAAAAGAAGGTAAACTGATTCAGTAATGAAACTCAAGTTAAGAGACAAGTGGGGTCTGATATATAAAAAAAGGATGTACGTGTCTCACCTTGGTGCTCCA
This sequence comes from Austrofundulus limnaeus, assembly GCF_001266775.1. Lineage (NCBI taxonomy): Eukaryota > Metazoa > Chordata > Actinopteri > Cyprinodontiformes > Rivulidae > Austrofundulus > Austrofundulus limnaeus. The sequence continues at coordinate 14,362 of NW_013953703.1, forward strand.
TAGCTTAASAGTCCAGTCAAAAGAAGATGAGATAAAGAGGTGAGAGAAATCTACAGGTCCTGCAGCACTGTGACAGCTCAGCCCGGTCACTGGACCATGGTGGCCTTCAAACACCTCAGTGATGCCTGCCTTACTGTAACACACCCACAAAACTGTAATTAACATCTTAATAACATGGAATTCAGACTTCAGCATCAACAATCTGTAAAAACAGTCATTAAGTTATCAGAGTTTGTAATAATTCCCAACAGCACTCACCTTCCATGGCGACACGCAGTATACACAGAGCCGTCCTCGCTCCCCACCACAAAGTTGTTCACGTCACCTAGAGGAAACGCCATGGAAGTTACAGCCACGGCTTTGCTCTGTTTGAACACCAGCTCCAGACTGTCCTGCGGGCAAAACGAAAAAAAAAATCGAACCAAACAGCTGATGTCTATCGCAACAGTTTTCCAGACAGAAGCAGCGTACCTGCGGCTGAGAGAGCATGTCCAGGCTCCAGGAGCACATCTTGCCATCAGTGGAAATGCTGATCAGGTTGTTGGCGTTTTGGGTTCCGACCACGCTCACACAGTGGACGGGGTGCTGAGCGCGATAAAGCACAGTTAGAAATGCTACACTAAACAACACGAAATAATAATAATAATTTAAAAATAGTCAGAAATAAAGCTGCAGAGGAAAATGTGGATTGCATTACTGTGTGTGCAGCCGCAGACAGAAGAGTTCTCTGAACTGGAGTTCTCTTGTTGCTTCTGTTGTCCCACAGGACTATTTGTCCGGAGTACGTCCCACCCACCACCAGGTTGGGGTGAAACTTTGCAAACCCAGCCGACATCACCTCTGACTGCAGACAAGACAATAATAAAAAAAATAATTTTAAATATTTGTTTTCATGGAGAACCTTTCAGAGTTTCAGTTAAAGTCGTGTAGTTGTTACCTGGCAGTGGAAGATGTACTCAGGTGTAGCCTTTTTGTACTTCATGTTCCAGACCAGCGCCACGCCATCAGGCTCATGTGGAGCGTCCTCATTGTTGTTGTACGAGGCCACCAGCAACTCTGGATACTGAGAGACAAACATACGAGTCGTGTTTAAATGCAGTGAAGAACCATCTGAGACTTCAGAGTCAGCACATAGGTACAATGAAAGACTGAATCCCTACTGCAGGCGCTGTACTGGACATGCATGAACTCATCCCACCTGAGGCGACCAGTCCAAACAGGTGACCACTCTGTTCTTAGTCCAGCGCTCATCTGCAAACTGCCTGTTCAGAACCAGCTTTGCACCCGCCTGCAAGTCACTGAGACCAACAAGAAAAAGTTTGTTCATTCGATTATAATTTGATTTCTAATTCTAAATTCAAATTTTTCTTTCCTTTTTTTTTTTTTGCAATACGCCTCACCCCTCTTTATCCTCGAGATCTCTCCCACTGTAGTCGAAGCAGACGTCCACCTGCTCAGACAGCGCTCTCTCCATGATTCTGCTGCCGCGCTCAAAAAACGACAAGAACTCATCAGAGTGCAGGACCTGCAGCTTCTCTTCCTCCGTCAGCTCCTTGGGAGTGTCTGCATTGATAATTACAAAATCAAGATATGCAATCACAGAAAGAATAAAACAGCACGCCCAGATAAGTTAAAAGAATATACCTTATATGTGCAGTAACAAAGCAAAAAGGCACATAGACACACATTTAGTAAGTGTGTAGCAGAGATGTGCACAAGTCTGTTTTTTGCAAGTCCAAGTCAAGTCTCAAGTCTTTGGCTCCAAGTCCAAGTCAAGTCTCAACTCTTTGACCAAAAATCGAAGTCAAGTCTCAAGTCTCTTGAACTCATTTCCAAGTCTAGTTGCATGTATTGCTCTACTGGCAGTTTGATCAAAGATATTCTAACTATACTAGATTATATTCTATAATATTGTCTTTTAATAAAATATTAAAACATAATACTGTTTTAAAAATACAAATAAGGTTAAAAGGATCCCTGATTAGGTGTAACATTAGACTTTATTTGATAAACATGTTTTTTAACTGTAAAATAAAGACTGTAAAAATACTGTAGGCTTTTAAATTTTTATAATTTTTAAACTAAAAGTTTAAAAATATATTACACGGATGGGGCCATTTTATTTACATGCAAAGCATTCTGGGTAAATGATGTGGATAGGTCATTGGTGCGAGGCTGCTAGCGAGCTATATCCACCCTGAAGGTTAATCTTAGAAATATCTGACGATCGACTCTTTTAAATGAAACCAGAGAGCGTTGACAGAGAGGAGAAGGTAGAAATGACTCAGCCTGTAACTGAAAATATGGATGGAGG
>NW_013953703.1:17675-30121 GCF_001266775.1 Austrofundulus limnaeus
CCTCCATCCATATTTTCAGTTACAGGCTGAGTCATTTCTACCTTCTCCTCTCTGTCAATGCTGTCTGGTTTAATTAAAAAGAGCCAATTGTCAGATATTATCCAAGATTAACCTTCAGGTTGGATATAGCTCACTAGCATCGCTCACACCGAGGACCTATCCACATCATCATTTACACAGAATGCTTTGTGTGTAAATAAAATGGCCCCGTCCATGTTAAAATATATTTTTAAAAAATTACAAAACTAAATATCCTAAAGTATTTTTACAATCTTTATTTTACAGTTAAAACATGTTTATCAAATAAAGTCTATTGTTACAAACTAATCGGGGATCCCTTTAAAGTTGAAATAATCTATCAGAGTATTGCTAACTGTATTTTGCACTTGTAGTCTTACTGTAATTATATCTTGTCATTGAAAAAGAACAAATCCAATAAGTCTGCTGCTAATTTTACAATAAAATACCTGAAAAAAATATTATAAATGCATAAAAGCATGTCAGTGAAGATGAAGAACCAAAATCCTTAAAGTAAAAGTGCTGCACAAGTCATCATAAAAACAAATTTTGGATTTGGACTCCACATACGTTGTATTTTGCCAGTCTCTTGTCATGGTGTTGAAGAGTCTCTGTAAGCAAAGCTTATAATGAATGGCAGAGAAGCTGCCTACTGCAACACACCTGCCATGCTGAAGCTCTCTTTGTCACGTAGGGTACGCCTCATTAACACTGGACAGAGCTGACCCCTCCCATTCTCAGGTGAGGGGGAGCGGAGTGTATGGAAGAATTTTTCTGACTTTAATCAAGAGCGTATATTTTCAATTTGAGAGCAGGAGCAAATGTCTTTGCTCTTAAAACTTTATGTATTTGTTCTCAAAGGAGCGGTGCATGGATGTGTATTGAGGGAGTGAGAATCGTGAGCCGGGCAGTGAAAAGACTTGCATTGTTCACAAGTCTCAAACCACAAGTCCAAGTCAAGTCTCAAGTCTCTAACAGTAGAGACTTAAGTGCGACTCAAGTCCAAGTTCGAGTCCCAATCTCTGGTGTGTAGTCCTTACCATCTTCCTGCTTTTCACCATGTTCATCTTTGTCCTCCTGCGTGTCCTCTGTCGGTGGAGGAATGCTGATCTCTTCATCCTCTTCTTCATCTGAAACACGCAAAGGCAAATTACTTGATATAAACTTTGTTACAGCAAAAGGAAAATAAATCTGTAAAAATTTATACATCTTTATTTACCTGCTTTTTGATCAGTGTGTGACAATGCCTCTGTAGGGGTCTGTGTCTCTTTGGAGTAGGACACAGTTTCCCTCGGGACGAAATCCACCTGGGTCAGTTTGGACATGCCCAGTCTCACCGCTCCACGTCTAAACAGATTTGAAATAAGACGGCAGATTTGGGGTAATGAACTGAACCTTTTGCTCAAATCCTCCACGTATGGACATAAATATAATGGTGCGCAAACATACTGGAGGCACAGCGCTAACACGTTTAGACACATCTAAGATGAAACCACAAAAAGTTGGAAGACAAGCTAAAGGAAAGAGGAGGAGCAGTACCCCATCAGCTCAGAGTCGGAGTGGAGTTGCAGAGTAGAGGGGTCGGGATCCCAATGCAAAGTCCTTATACAGCCAAACCATCAGATGGTGTTAGTACGACAAAACAAAAAAGAAACAGGACAGAAGAAAAAAAAACAAGAGACACAAAAAGAAAGAGGAAAAGAAAACAAGAAAAACGGCAAAAGATGAAGCACACAGAAGATGTTAAGGTAAAAAAGAGAGTAAAAAGACAGGAACAAGAACGACGTGTTAGTTGAAAAAAAATAAACATCAGCGTGGCGGTGAAAAGGCAAAGAGACAGGTCAGAATTTAATAAAGTACAATTACCAAGTTAAAACACACAGTCTACATGCAGGTACTTGACTAAACATTAAAAATAGACTTAAAACAACCATCACCCCCCTTGTTTTTTTGGTTTCACACACACACATTCACACACAGACCTCGGTCCGGCGTTGCCATCCCCAGAATCCTGGCTTCCTGCATCGCTGCCCACTGATTTGTTGGAGGGAGACATGGGGGCAGGGACTAGGTAGTGAAACAGACATGTATCCTCTGTTACTACCCTCAGGGGCTGTGCTGTGAACACGTATGTGTGTTTGTGTGTGTTTGGCAGTGCGTGAGCCATGGTCAGTGAGTGAGGGAGCACGGGGAGTGAGACAGTGATTGTTTGGAGGGGAGGGAGGGAGGTACGCAACAGGTGTGTGAATGAGTGAGTGAGTGAGTGAGTGGATGAGTTTTCATGCAGTAAGGACACACGAGGACAGAGAGGGGAGGGGAGAGAAAAGAGAATGAACATAAATGGCAGGCAGGTTTTAGGTGTCATGCACAAAACATGTAATATACGTAGATAATTTATAGTGTGAGGAACGATGAGAGTGACAACAAACTAGGTCTAAAAGAGTTAGAAAGACCTTTGAAAATACATTAAGCAAATGAGCAGAGAGAGATGGGATATTAGGCAGAGGTAAGAGCGTCAAAAAAACTACACATTTACCATGAGGCATATCTGGGGTGATGCCAACACTCTGCAGCAAAGCCTCTGCTTCCCTCCTCTTCCTCTCCAAATCCGAGTCTTCGCTACCCACGGAGGAGCCTCCCTCAACCCCACGCTTCGAGTCCCCCTACAGAGCACGTTCACGGTCAGCATCACCACGCCTCAAAAAACACACACACCAGTTCAGGAAACGGTCCGGAATCACTCACATCCTTCTTTTTTTTCTCTTCTTCTTTTCTCTTCTTCTCCTCTCGAATCTGAGCAATGCGTTGTTTCTTTCGCTCCAGCTCAGCCTTCAGTTCACTTTTATCAGACATGCTGCCGGGGCAAGCCACAAACAAGCCTCAACAAACACTAATACAATTCTTTGTTTTGACTTTAAGCCATTGGTTTTAAATCAGTGTGTGCATTTTGTAAATATAAATAAATAAATAAATAAATAAATAAATAAATAAATAAATAAATAAATAAATAAACCTAAGTTGGAAGTGAAAATTTTCTAAGGTTTTCTAACAATGTGAGGGAGAATAAAAGGATTGTGATAGCAAATACACACATTTGCCAAAGGTTTTCACTGCCTTCATAGTTGCAGTTTTGATTTTTGCAATCATTTGAATAAGCTAACAAAATATAATTTGTTCTGCTTCAATATAAAGAAAGGGGGGAGGGGGGGCTTCTTAATGGTTTTGTCGGCAGTACAATGTAAAAGTTTATTGAAGGGAGAGTGAGACAGTTTCAATCAAAGTATTACAATTTAAATGCAATTTTTTTTTGATCAGACATTTCAAACATGTCAAAATTTCAGATATTTACTTAAATCAGTTTTCCAAAAATTGTATTAAATCACTGGGCATTAGTTGTTCTTTCATCCTTATTTATTATTTAATTGAGACTTAAAAATAGCTTTCTACAGTAAACAAACTTCACCCTGTAGCCCTGAGCTTGTCACACTGATAACATGTGAACAGCAACCAGAAAGTCACAACAATAATGTCTTAGTCTTCATCAGGCCCAGAATAACGGAGAGGTGTATAATGTACTAACAAAATGTAAGTCAACCACACAAACCCTCCTAACTGTTAGATTATCCTCAGTATTTGTATTATTTGTTATTTAAAGAGGTGACGGGACTTAACAGTGTCACGTAAAAATAAATAATTCAACAACTACTAGTTTTTTACATTTCAAATGCTGCTGATGTTGAGATGCTCAGGGCTGTAAACCCTGATAACCCCAGAACTAACTGCGAGGCCGCCTCGTCTTTTACTAATATTTGTTACTTTTGTCTAATATTTCAGCTTACCAATGTTGTCTTTGCGAGGTTGGACATATTTATCCTATCTTTCGGCTACACCTTAGCATCTCGAACTGTTAGCTAGCCGTGTTAGCATGCTAATCTCCATGGCAGCCAGCCAGCGGGCCTAAAGCCGGAGACTGACGGGAAAACAGAATATACCGATGGTCAAAGTTTACTGTTTTTGTAGCTCATATCAAAATAAACACAATTATAAGGAAGTTAACAATAATAATACCTGACGTCAGCAGTAAGGTTTAGGGACAAACGAGACAAAAGAACCCAGTTTTGAGGACGTTGACTCCCAGCACAAGATGATGGAGGAGAAGCAGACTGATGATGCTGGAAGAGACAGCAGTTTGACTACCGCCCCCTGCTGGTAGAAGTGGGAAAATATCTGAGCCTGCAGCTAATCAACTGTAGTTCTAGTCTCTAACAGTAAGGCGGGCTCCTCTGGGGTGGATGTCATTTTATTTTATTTTATTTTCAATAAAGGTTTTTTGCTTTTTAATTGAACATTTATTCAGAGTAAACACGAAGGTTAAAACTACCGATGAAGTTTGTTGAGCAGAAGCTGCTAAAACTAAAGCGCTGATGTTGATATGTCAATACTTCCGATTGCCCTTCAAAGTAAAAGCTTCTCAATCCGGACAAATTTCGTTGTTTTTTTTTTTTTTTTTAAGTGGCAGAACTGGTAAAGATAGAGACATTGTGAAGTTATTTAAATAAGTAATGAAACCACTATTTCTTATTTAAATTAATATTTTTCTATTGTTAGCCACTGAAATATTCACCTAAGAATAAATCACAACCTTAGATTTGTGTCAGTTTATAACAAATTTTGCTTTTGATCTCAATTTACAAAGGCTTGTTTTTTTGTATGTGTGTGTGTGCATTGCTTTTGAATTGTGACAAACCAATATCTTTTCCACTTTTCATTATATCTTTTTCTTTCCAGTCTTAAAACAACAAAAAAAAAAGAGTGCAACCATTAATCAATGTAAATACAAACATTTTGTATGTTCTGATGATTAGACTAGAACAGAGTCGTATTTATAGTGGAATATTGTATTCCAAAAAAAACAGTGAATCTGCTGAAAAATCTTTTAACGACACTGAAGAACTGCAGTGAAGAAAAATGTTTATTACGCTCACGAGCGAAACAGAACAGCAAACACAGAGTATGAATTTACAATCCACTACGGGCACTTTCTGAAGCAATGTTGTCAACAGTTTCAAACATTTAAATACCTTTTACTACATCTATTTAGCATGTAGATGTGTTTTTCTTTTTCAGCCATTTAGATTAACCACATGATATTTATTCTTGTATGCTGTGTGCACCTATCTTGTCCTTTAATATGGGCCTTTTTAACACTCCATGATGACATAGCAGTTTTTTTTCTGGCATTTTTCAACATTTTACAATAGCCAAATCACCCAAACAATGGAACAGCCCTAACCCAACACAATCATGCAGCCAGCAACAAAAACAATTTTCATGGTTATGGTTATCCCTCATTCTTGTGAAAATAACCAAACAATTCACAGGAATAAACACTGTTACAGTTTATATGATATGTAATCATTTCTTTCTTAAAGGCCTAAAATATCCATTCCATCATACAACATATTTGCAAAAAGGTTTGTCTCTTAACAAAATGATCAAAACATTAGTCTAACTGATGAATTGAAAATATAGCAGACTCACTCTGTGAACTTTATTTCCCATGAGTGGAACAAAATACAGGGAATGTGCATTTTCTGACTGAAAGTAGTAACCAAAAATAAATAAAATGTTTTTTTTCTACCTGCTTTGTTTAGGACATTTTTATGTATTTCAAATGCTACAGCACCAGATTTTTGGGGAAGGAGACACTTTATGTGTATGTAATGTGATACAGTATTTCTAAGAGAATAAATTCAGATTTTTTACATCAATGATCATTTCAGATATCTATAGCACAAAAATAAAAAAATTGTTTAGTAAATATTTTATTTATCAGAATAAAAAAACTAAACAGAAAGTAAGTATAGAGAATTGATATCTTGGCTGTCTAATCATCAGCAATCATTTATATAATATAAAAGAGATGAGGAGGAAGTGGAGTACACAATGTCAGGACATGAGGATGAAGGGGATCACTGGGAGCTGGAAACTAGTCTCCATATCTGCATTAAACCATGAAGAAGAAAAAAAAACCCAGATCACTCACCAAAAACGTAGAATTTTAGACGGGAAAAACATTTTATGTTTTGTTAATTGCAGTTATTCACCACATGCCTATAAAATGCATTATATCTCACTTTCAGTTGCCTCAAACATAAAAGGTAATGACAAATGACTGACTGCTAATATAAGATAAGGCAGAGGTAAATGGGGAAATCCCAGCTGCACAGTTAGCGTAGCTTAGTTTAGCATCAAGACTTGTCTAAGATGAGCTCTGCTTCCTCAAAAAAATCCATATATATATATATATATATATATATATATATATATATATATAGACGAATAAGCGCAACTTCAAGTAATAACTACACAAAACATCTGGATGTCTTGGTATATACAGTATCCTCCCTCCAATTTTTCATATCTAATAAATGTTACTGAGTCTGATCATTTTTCTTTATTCTTCTTATTAGAAACCAGTTGTAACCTGTTTTCTAGTCTCATCTGCAGCTTGAATGACACTGGGACATTAAAAAAAAACAGTACATTCCACGTGCAGGGATAAAAACATCTTATGACATTCTTGAAACTTAAATCAATGTTATTGAGCAGACTTGTAAGTACAACCAAAATACAGTATAAAACAACACATTTGTGATTTCCCTGCTGTAGTGTTTCTATATTAACCTCACTGAGTGGATTCTTTTTTAAATCACAATAGTTCTGTTTCATGTAAATGTCCCATTACAAATTGAGTTTAACATCTTTGAGTATATACGTAGATTTATACTCAAAAACACGTGGTCAGTTATAAGAAAAACTGAAAAGTGACTCTTCAGCGTGGATTTTCATGTGCTCCACAAACAAAGATTTTTGTTCAAAACCTTCGCTACAGACATTGCATGTGAAAGCTAAGCAGTCGTGAATATTGTTGTGACTAATAAGAACTTTTCCGTATTTGAAACACTGGAAACAGACGGAGCAGCTGAAAGGTTTCTCAACAGAGTACTTAGGACTGTTGTCACCAACAGACACCTCATTAGTTTCCACAGAAAATAAATCTGACCGAGGTTCGTTGCTCTCCTCCCAGTCTCCATCACTGACATCTGTCTCTGATGAGTCTAAAGTCTTGTCTTCTAAATACTGATCCGGACCTGACCTGGCAGAGTCTGTGATCTCATTACACCAGCTGTGATGAAGCTCTGAAGGCTGTGGTTTCTCTTCTTCACCTTCACTCTTCACAAAGGCAGAAATGAAATTAAACTCTGTGACATCCCCCCGCTCCTCTTTAATATGTGGGGGCTTCTGGACCTCTTTAGAACTTTCACAGAAAGACTCTTCTTTCATTTCCACAGGCAAAAACTCTGATCCAGCGCTCTCTATATTCCAGCTGTGACGACGCTCTGAGAGCTGAGGCTTTTCTTCTTCATCTTCACTCTTCACAGGGTCAGGATTAGATATGAAATCTGTGACATCAACCTCCCCTATCTCCTCTTTAATCTGTGGGGGCTTCTGGTCCTCCTGGTCCAAAATCAGACTCCTGCTCGGCTGCTCAGGAGGATCCGTTTTGATCACAAACATCCGCTTGACAACTGTAAGAAACAAACAGATAAGTTATAGGAAATGGTTTAAGGTGAAAAAAAAACTCATTATAGACACATTAATCCTGTCATTTGTTAAATATTATAGTTACAAAATCACTGATGACGGGAGAACATGTAGTTTTGGTGCAAATTTTTCTACTTTTCAAGGCCTGCACCTTTTAAAATCATTGACCAGTGATGCTTATAAATGCAACATGTTTTTAAAAAATGTGTTTACACGTGACCCTGAGTGAATGTGGTGATAATAATGTGACTATAAAAGATCCAATTGTGACTCTTCAAAGTAAAATCTATCATTCAGTCAAAGCATTCGTGGAAGTTTAGACCTGAGGCCCAAAGTTCCAAGTTTCAAATGAAGAAAATAAACTTACACAAATTTCCAACATCCTGCGGGGAAATCGTCACCCCATATGTGCCGAACCCCAGCGGCCTCGTTTCTGACAAACGTAAAACTGAGGTGTCGGAGCATTTCTCATCACGTTTCGTCTGCAGTCGTCTGTGTCTGGGTGTTGCCCTCTGACGTTGCTTCAGTTTTACTGTCGGAGCTGAAACGTTTCGCCTTTCATATCCAATGTTTGTGGAATACATATGATCGAAGATGTTGTATTGACCGGCGGGCCCTGAAACATGCAAATATAATTACAAATTTTTTATTGTAACTCCACAAGCCCCTTTTTCGCCCCTTTTCTGATGTGTGTCTCAGATCAACTCGTTTTGAGGCTGTCTCATATATCCTAGAGACTTCAGGTACACAACTAAAAGCATTTAACAGCTAAAAAGTAGATTTTACATGATACATCCCCTTTAAAAGAAGCTATCCTGCACGTTTTACTTGTTTCCCTGCTCCGCCACACATAATTCAGTGTTTGATTTATTTTTTCAAGATATGCAGGAGCCTATTAATCACTCATTCATTCAAATCAGGTGTGTACAATCACTCTYTGCATGATCATTTTCACCAAATGCATTAATTAATTGCAAAAAAACAGTGTTAAAAAGAGAGATTTGCAACTAAACACACTTTGCCTTAGAGCCAAGATAAGATCTGGTGGTAAAAASAATACACTCAAAATCCTGTCAAACATGTTCAGTTCTTGGTGCAAAAGTAAGCGGTTCAAAAAGGCCAACCTAGAGTTGAAGTCTGAACTGCAGCACCAGAAATTTCTTGCTGTTGTGAGTGATGGTCTGTGATGATCTCATTCTGTGTATCTGCACTGCAAAGAAAAAACAATAAAGTATTTTGTCATTTACAATAAATTGTCATTTAAAATTACGTTTTGTGTGCTTTTTATTAAATTAACTTTTTTATTTACTTGGATTTTATGCTAAAATAAATGTGAATTTTAATTGGTTGAAAATGTGCTTAAATTTACGACATATCAAATCAAAGAGTAATAAAGCTGGATGTTTACCTACCTTATTGTGTGTTTCAGTGTCTTTCTTTGTTTTGAACCAATGAGTCGAAATTTTGGCCGTCTGGTTTTTGAGGCGATGCGCTCAGCGGGAAAATGCTGAAAAATGAACAGTACAATAAATTGATTAACATGGATATTTCTGCATTTTCGAATGCAGAAATTCACGTTATTTTAAGAGAAAACGATGCTCCTGGTGCAAAACTGGACAATGTTCAGTTAAAACGGAGTGTCGAGGTCTTGAGGTCGACGTGATGTCACGCATCACGTGATTTCAACACCRGGTTTCTTTGTGGGGGGGAACAACGCGGTTTAGACCATTGAAATTCGTTTTGTTTGCTAGCACAGTCGAGTCAAATATTTTTGTGTAGCACACATATTTTTGGACGGAAATCTTTTGAATATGAGGACAGTTTACCACCTGATGCGCAACAGCGGTACAGTATGAAACTGAAACTGTCTGGACTCCAAAAATGTCTGATATGTGGGTAAATAACCCCATGGCCTGGCCCAAGTTAAACTAAAAGGATGTACACCTATCTCATAAAAAGTCCACGTAAGTTAATTTCTTCCATTTATATTTTTATTAATGATTTTTATTAGTCTTCTTAAAATATGTTTTTTAAAAAGATGTTTTTAAATGAGATGTTAATATGAAATGCATGTTTTTACTAGGATAAATAGCAATGAGGTTATCAGCTTCATGCTAGCACTACTACTCATTGTTGAACAAGTCAAGACAAATGTGAAATATCATGGTGAATAACTATTGTAACTATAGAAAGTGCTTTTTGCCCCTAGTAAATGCTGGTGTCAGGAGCTCCGCACTGCACAGTGTGGCAAAGTCGTCTGCCAAAGCAAAGCCTCTGTCGGCCAAAATCTGATCACTGGGAAAGTGGTATGTGGGACTGATAAAACCCAATTCTCTCACAATCTGTACATCTGAAGCTCGTCCACCCCATGCTTTAGATATAAAGCTGATAGCCCCCAAAGGAGTGCACGCAATGCTTCTTGTAATTACTGTAACATTGTGCACATGCTTTTAAAATTTTGGGTGCCTCAATAAATATCACAAAGAAGTCGATTCTTGTCGTTAATCGAGGATATTTTTCCTTAAATACCAAAGGCACAGTCTCAAACACAGCTTCTCTGTCTGGCCAGTGCACCATAAAACCAATCTTTGCATGCAGAATATCTATCCACTGCCAGAAGTAACCAATTAGTGTGGATTTTGGAATTGCCTTAACATGAGAAAGACAGTCAAAAGATATGTTTTGCCTCAGCTTCACAAGCATCAAAAACAACTGTTCTTTTAGTGGAATACTGCTCTTGTTTGTTGAACAAGCACTTGTTTCAGACAATTCAAATAAAGATCCAAACTCATCCCAGGAAATGCCAGTTAGGTTATGACAGGGCTCTAGAGTGCGACCAATTTGGTCGCAAATGCGACCTGATTTCCTAATAGTGCGACTAAAAAAATGTCCGGTCGCACTGGTGCGACCAGTCGTTCAAGGYGGAGCGGTCGACCGCTGAAAAAAAAAGTTTCCATGTTCCATAAAAATAATCCAGCAGTATCAGTGGTCGCCCGCCGACAGTCTCATCTCTCCAAACACTGTGCTCTGCTCGCGGGCTCCGCTCTACACCTCCCGCGCACACACATTTGTTGTTCTATCCTTAAGGGGACTTTGCACTGGCTACCATTCATTTCCCTGTCAATTCTATAGCCAACCATAACCTTCCAGGTACGCTACACACCTGACCCAAACCCTAACCTCACCAGGCTGTGTGTACCGGGGAAATGGTCAATGATTGTACCCACCATGAAGCAAAATCTGTACACACACACACACGCACGCACGCACGCACGCACGCACGCACGGGCGCATACATAGCAAAACAACCAGTTTTTTTTATTTTTATTTTACCCAGATCGGAGTCTGAAAAACAGTTCTGTCTTGTTAGCTGGAGATGAGAACAAGATGTGGACGGTTGCTCGCTCGTCCATCTTGTTAATTTAACAGTCGGGGTCTACTCTGTGAGCACAGCAGATCATATCAGCAGGACGAGGAGCTCACCTGTATGGCAGGCTGCTTTTAAACATAATCGACTTCACCACAGTTACATTCCAAGTATCTGAAATAGGTTCTTCTGGGTCACAGGAGGATAAGACTAGACATATTAGATATTTAAGTGAAATAATATAAGATAATAAGATTCAACTAATGCTGAAATTGCAGACTTTTATGTGTTATTATTTAAAAAATCTGCACAACCTTTTAATAAATATCAGTAATATTTAAGTTATTAACCATTTTTCTCTGTTCATCATTCTGGTTTATCCAAGGCCAAAGATCCAGAGGGCCAAAGTACAGGAGTTGTCCATCTGAGAGACATGTGTCTAAAAAAATAATAACCATGAAATGTTTAAGATGTTTATAATATGTTTAGCCCTTAAACATTTGCAATTATAATTTTATAGAATCACTTTAAATACTTTTCAGTAAGTTATAGGTCTTGTACAATTCTGGTTCAAATAAAGAACTTCACGCTTACTAGATTGTTAACTGATTATTTTTGAGTTCATGTTGCCTTAATGAACAGTGATTAAAKAATAACCTGTAAAACTCTGATGTTAAATGCGATGTGGTTGAAAATTTGGGTGCACCTAACTTTTGTGCTGGTGCGCCTAAGAAAAAATGTTAGGTGCACTGGTGCAACCAGTGCAAAAAGTTAGTCTAGAGCCCTGTATGACATAAATCATTGTTGTCTTTCTCTTTCTCTTGTAGTCTACACTCAAGGAAGAGCAGTTCAACATTTGCTGAAGCCTAGACACATGAGAAAGGGCATTATCCCGTTCTCTTCTCAAGTTCTCTATTTCTGTTATAAACATTTCCCTTTCTGACGTGTAAAGGTTTTGTCAGTCCTTCATTTGACARGCTTGCCTCCATGCTGGATATGTCGACAGTACTTAAGCTCATTTCTGATTCATCTTCATGACACTCAATCAATGAATTGTTGACATGCGTGTCGTCTTCCGACTGCTGTTGTGAAGCCAAATGATGTGTTGAGGATGCTGTCGATCTCTCTGGCATGGAAAGCTTTCTTCGTGCTTTGGGCYTTACTGCTATTGGAAAAAGAGGAGAAATATTTTAATCATGTTAGCAGTAACACACAGTGCTTTAATATTTCTGACACACACATGAACACAATATTATAACTTTCTTTTTAGGTTTCATGTTTTCCTCACTGTTTTGGTTATCTGTTATGAAGACATACAGTATATACAGCGGGTAAAATAAGTATTGAACACGTCAATGTTTTTCTCAGTAAACATATTACTAGAGGTGCTAATGACATGAAATTTTCACCAGATGTCGGTAACAACCCAAGTGATCCATACATACAAAGAAAT
>NW_013953703.1:31121-34478 GCF_001266775.1 Austrofundulus limnaeus
TGTGTGTGTGTGTGTGTGTGTGTGTGTGTGTGTGTGTGTGTGTGTGTGTGTGTGTGTGTGTTGGAGCCAGCAGCAGTGTGCGTGTCTGCTCGCAAAATGCTGCGAGCATGCTTGAATTTGGTGTCTGACGAGCACGCAGGCACACGTGTGACGTCCGGGACATGTGGTCCGGGTTTCATAACACCGCTGCCCGTCTGCACTCTTCGTCTTCTCCGATGTCTCCATCATTCCTGTCTTTGTGTCACCTTCATATCTCCATCTTCTTAACACCTCTATTTTCACCACCGCTCTGCTGCCCCCTGGTGGCAGTGATTGTTCGCACTTTTTTTATGTTTTTTTTCCTTGTTGCACCCTCCAAGTCTAGTGCTGTGCAATGCATCTGTATTGTTTTGCCAACATTTAACTTGTGAACTGAGTGGAAGGCACGGAGAAAGATGCTGCGATTCAACTTAAACCYTTAGTCATCCTCCCAAAGAGTAGTCTGGTGTGAGATGGTGCAGCTACCTCCAAAATACTGATTCAAGTCTGGCCCAGTTCAGGCTGTGACATCACGCACTAATCTCTTATTCTCTTTTTCCTCTCCGCTCTTCCCTTCCCCACATGTCTTCCTTTCTCRGTTCTTCAACTCTGTCCCTTTCTCCGTCCGTCTTCCCTTCTCCTGCCGTAGCCACCGTCAGCCACAGGCAGAGGCAGAGGGAAGAGAGAGAAGTCTGTGAGCTCTCCACTGCAGTATTGATGACCCAATGATCCCCTGCAGAACAGAGCCAGTCAGGCAGACCGAGTCGAGCTCGACCCAGAATCAAAATCAGCGCCACAACTGTTTGGTCAGAGCAACAGACTGAGCAGGATATGAATGGTAAATGCGATCTAATTTTGTAATGCTGGTGTGTGGGTGGCACAGTTAATGGAGGGAGAGTGCATTACGGAGTGGGTTTGTGGCTCGTTGCCAGATATGTTGACACAAGTACAACTCCATCTGTGCTGTGAAAGTTTGATTTGATATAAACAATATGTTCATTACAGAAAAGCAAGGTGTGTGCGCTGATTGATTATTTAACTCGGAGATGTTGACATATTTCTTGACGTCTTGCTGTTTTGGTGATTCGTGTTTTTTTTTCATTTCTGTTCTTAGGTGATTGAATCTTCTGCTCTCTCAGGTTGTTAGCAAAGAAGCATTTTCATTTTCTCTGCTTCTCGTTTCGCCGCCGGCCGACCCGTCCACTGAATGAGCGGCGCGTCAGATCGTCTTCATTCAGGCCGAACTGGGGCTCCAGTGGGTCGCAGTGAGACTCCAGCAGAGAGGGGCTGCGTGCCCGAGGGGCTTGAAGGACCTGAGTTCTGGACGCGGGACCTCTCGCTCCCCGGCGGGTTCCGGCATGCTGCTCGTGATGGACTGGCACAAGTGACCTTGGACTGCGTCCCGCCCACCTACCCATCTGCCCTGGCCAACGGTGTCCATCTACAGAGAGGGCCGGGGGGAAGCAGCCAGCGGTGGGAGCACTCCGACACTCATATGACCGCTGAGACTCTTAGAACCATGCAAACACACGTGGACCCAGATGTGCACGTGAAGACTTTTCCACATGCACATGTGGATAACTGTGAACACACGGACATAACCACTCACGCTGGTTTTGTTGACCCAGAACTCTCGAAAACTCTCGCACCAGAGGTCATAAACCCAAACTCACCCCAGCCCTTGTCTTTGGCACTTGGCAATCATCCGGTKTCCACCAATCAGCTGGCGGCTCCAGTCCCCGCAGTGGAGACCGACTCGCCGTTTTGTCCGGTCCCCGCTGGTCCCGACCCGAACGCGGACTCCTGCCCTCTGCCCGTGGAGACAGAAAGGAAGTACGCGRTGCGCAGCTCCGGGCGACCTCGCTTCCCCTGTCACCTGCGCAAATCCTCCCGCCTGCACCGAAGCATCGAAGATGGAGAAAAACGGGCGGGGAGGGAGAGGAGCGGCGAGGAGGAGGACATACTGGAGGAGAAGATCTGGAGGGTTAAAGAGGAGGAGGTTGCAGTCTGTGACAAAGAGGAGCATTTGTCTGCGGAGGCTGTCCCACCCCCACCTACCTGTCAAACAGACACGGCTCCTGCTCTAACCGCACCCAAACCTGCCCCTAAAGCGCTACCGAAACCCGGGCCCAGACTTGGACACAGACCTGGACCGAAATCCAGGTGCAAGCCGTTGTTAAAACCTGTTCACAAAGCAGCTCCTAAAAGCATATTGAAGCAACGTCAGGCGGCCCAGGCCCTCCGCAACCTTGTTAACCCTCCTCTCCAATTCCCCGCACCTTTAATGACCACGAAGGAAGAACCTGATGCAGTGCTGGGCGTMTATCCTCCAAATAACAGCAGACGAGGGCGTTACATTGGTGTAAGTTAAAACGCAGTAACAGCACATTTATTTATTTTTTACCTTGTATGTTAGCATGTTTTAACAATTCCCAGCAGCAAATGATCTTTTCTTTACCTGACAGGTGAGGAGGATTGTCGTTAAGGTGCCTCGCATTCCTGTCAGCCTCAGCCGCCGACAGAAGAGCTACAAAATTTCTAATTTGGAGACGGTTATATCAACAGAGAAAAGCAACGACGGGAATCTGGAGGGCTCCGAGGCCATCCGTGAACCGACCGCCCTGCTCCGGATGAAGAACAACGGGAAAAGTGTGATGGTGATGTTCCCTCCCGGAGAGCTCCCRGTCATCCTCAAACGCAGGCGGGGACGACCCCCTAAACAGGCTTTGCCGGCAATACAGTGCGAGCCGCCGAACGCCGGGGCTGTTGGCGCCGCCGAGGACCAGCCCAAGAAGCCTCGGAGGCGACGTCGGACTAAACTCCCCTGTCCGTACCCGTCCTATGTGAATGACACAAACGATGTGAAAACAGAATACGGGGATGTTCTCTCCAAGCTGGCCTTTTTAAACCGCCAGCCCCCTGCTACTGGCCGCTGCTCTCCTCCTCGCTGCTGGACCCCCAGTGAGCCAGAAAGCTTTCAAACGTCCTTGGAAAACCCCGGAATATCCACCCTGCTTCACCGGCTCACCGGGTTCAGACGCCCCAGAGGGGGCAGAGGAGGGGGGCCCGGCAGAGGCGGAGGAGCGGCGGGGGGCATTCTGGGCGGCGTGTGCAATAAGAGCACCTTCAGTGACTTCTTTGAGTCCATCGGAAAAAAGCGGAAACTCAACCTCCTGTCTCAGCATGGATTACCTAGGAAAAGGAGGAAGGGCGTGGGCGGAGGGGTGGGCAGGGGAGGGGGGATGGTGGGAACAGAGCCTGGAGGTGAGAAAATCGTCAAAAAGAGGCGCATGAGAAAAAACGGTGCTTTTAAAGGGGGTGGGATGTCGATGGTGGAAG
>NW_013953703.1:34614-44605 GCF_001266775.1 Austrofundulus limnaeus
GTTAAAGAGAAAGGTCTGGGTGGGTATCAGCTCTGTGGATCTTCAAGGGGGGGCTTCTCCAGCTGTGAGCTCGGGCGAGGGGGTGCGTACAGCAGTCTAGGGGGACATAAGGGGATGGGGCCGYCCGGCGAGGACTCACAGGGCCTTTTCGCTGGTTACTTTCGATCCCTGCTGGATTCCGATGACTCCTCAGACCTGCTGGACATCTCCTCCTCGCAGTCAGGCTCCCGCAAATCTTCAACCGCTCCTGGTTTTGAGCCGTCCGGCTCGGCTGCCAGTCACAGCTGGTCTCCTCCGTTCCCCAAGTGGAGCTCCAAAGGAGCGAGTGCGGGGCCSGAGGCTTCGGCACAGGCGCATTGCTCCTCAGCGAGGCCTCCGTATGGTTATAGCAGCCTGGCCCAAACATCTCCCACCACTTCTACCTATCCCAAATCCACTCCCCCGTCCCTCTCACACTCGCCTAGCTCCCCACATCCGTCCTCTTATGGTCACTACTCCACCGGCTACTCCTGCTCCTCTCCTGCGGCTCCGCAGAGGTCATCAGACTGCAGCTACTCATARGGATCTGCTCAGAGTGCTAAAGGCTTACCTGTTAGTCAGATGGGTTATTCAAGCTACCAGGCAGCGGCCAAGAGAGGCTACGGTGGATATAGCCATTCCTCCATGGTGCGGGGGGATTCAATAGGACCGACATCACCTGGGGGAGGGTACATGTCTGTGCCCAGGAGTAGTGCCTTCAGCTCCTCTGCTCCAGAAGGCTACAAGCAGTTCAACTCCAACCAGTGGAGCTGCAGGTAAACTGGTCAGAAAATTTACTCAGCAGGCAAAACAACTCTTTAAAAAAGTGAAAGAAATTGACGTTATTTCGTGTTCATTACCAGGATGTGTGCGAAATCTTATTGAGAATGTGCAAATGCAATGTGAGTGTAAAGGAAAACCATACAGAACCGAGAGCTCTTGCTGATAACCGGTTTAATGGGATGCCAGGAAATCAGGCTGAATGACTCCGCCCATAWTAATTACGTCATCAGTCGGGAGGGGGTCCCTATCATTTTGGTCAAAGCCATGCCCACAAAAAATTAAAAACCTATCCTAATGATTTTTAAAAATACAAATATGTATTGTATTTGTTACCAGACATGTACCTATTAATATAGAATCATCAAGTTAATTATAAATCACATTTATCAGTCATTACAGTTCTATCATAAAACAAACTATACTATGTGTAGTGTAATTACAATCAGTGTATTACATAAACCCCAATAATTTCTTCAAAAGGCCTTATGTTTCTTAAAATAATGTAGATCTCCCACAGCCTTTCATGTTTCAAGTGTTTTAATCTAGGATCATGTAATGCTTWGACAATATTGACTTGTAGCTGTTTTGAGATCTTGTGTGATCTGTTAACATTTTAGATGAACATTCAATTACTTCAAGAAAATGTGTAAATATTAAAGAAGACATATGCAAAAATCCACGTTTTTAGCCGTTAAACGCATTTTGTTGTACTTGGTCTGTAGAAGTGCAGAAGAGTAGATATCTTTATATTCTGTTGGGTTCATATTTTGCCCCTTCCTTTGGACCTATTTTCTGTGATGTTTTCTGAACAATTGCGTCAAATTATTTACGACAYATAGAATTGCCAAATAAGTTCTGGACTTACTAACTACAGTTTGGTGGTCTWCTGTCAGACTCTGGCTCCAACATGTAAGGCTGGATGGACAAGTCTTCATTGTTGACATATTTTAATGAATTTGTAAATAAGAAGTTTCTGCGCAGCTATATAGWKGTAAACCRCTCTACCAAACTAGAATGAACCGCTCTGGAAGCTGGAGGAGGGCTGAGAATGCCMTTCCAATTTATATAGACCCCAACTGTATGATTTAAATGTGAAAAAGGCTTTAAAACACATGATGTGTCTAATAACTAGATGAGGTGCAGAACAATCAAGGGCTTTATTCTTTCACATTTGTGTTTCATTTGTGTTAAAAGCGTCTTTTTCCCCCCCTCAGACAAGCTTACGGRGGTTGGTCATCTGACAGCTTTGGGTCTCAGTACCATGGATATGGTGAATATGGCTCCAATGAGTCCAAAGACATCTTGGATATTTCAAACTACACTCCCCAGAAGGCTAAGCGACAACCCTTTCCRGAAAGCCTTTCAGAGTCCTCTTCGGACTCCTCTCATCCGGGTTCTACAGCCCCTGTTAGCGGACCCGGCTCCACAGGTGGGACGTTTAAACAGATCGAGCCGGCGTTCGTCACAGGAGGAGGGGGTCAGTCTAGTCTGTCCAGTCTGGAGAAACTGATGATGGACTGGCACGAGAGTGCCTCGGGACCGTCGTACAACTGGAGCCAAGATGTTCTTTTCCAAGGCGGAGGAACCAGCAAACCCGGCCGGGGCCGCAGAAAACGAACTGAACCGCAGTTAGAAAAGGAAGGGGGTTCTGCCTTACACTCTGACTCCCCATCCAGTCCCTCCCCAACACCCGCTGCTGGACCTAAGCGGGGAGGGGTTGGAGGACGGGGCCGAGGCTCTCGAGGTGGTAGAGGGGGTCTGTCTCCCTGCCAGAGGGAGCGTCCGTCGGGGTCCAAAGGAAGGGGCAAGGCGGCCTCTYTGGGACCGGTAGTGTCCGCCGGAGGTCCAGAGGGGTCCGGGTTGTTCCAGGAGGGGCTGGATTATTACAGTGGAGACAGCAGCAGCCTCTCTCCTTTGGCCACACCTAATCCTGCACCAGCTGCCAGCTACCTCCAGGACACCTGTGAATACCCCTCGCCTTATTCAGCCCACCCCTCCACCCCTTCCTCTGAGGAGCGATATCCAGCCTTATACCCTGGTGACTCCTCCTCCTCCCTCTCACCGAGCGTCTCCTCTCCCCCTTACCCCCCCAAACCTACGCCTCCTCCTCCCCAGTCTTACCACCTTCTCCCCTCCCGGACCTTCTCCCCGTCCTGCTCCCCCTCGCCACGTCTGACTCCCCACTGTGGCACGGCGCTCAGTCCCTCGCCCCGGCCCCCCCAGAAAGACCCGCAGTTCTCGCAGTACGATTCCCCCAGCTACTGCGGCTCTCCCTATTGGTACGGACAGACGTCGCACAGCGGCAGCCCCAGCCCGCACTCYAATACAGCCGGACACCCCCACAGCAACCCCCACACAAGTCCTCACAGAAACACCAACCCCCAAACGGTCAACACGCACGCCCACCTGAGCYCTCACGACCCGCAGCATCACAGCACGCAGCCCCTCACGAACCTGAGCTCYCACAGCAGCGCCCCCTCCCACCTGCAGAGCGGCCTCCTCCCGCACTCGAACAGCACGCACCTCCCCTCCCACACGCACTCCAACCCRGGCCTCAGCCTGCACTCCACGCCGGCGCTGTACGAGGAGCGCAGCCCTCCSTCCGCCATGACGCCGCAAAAGCGCGACCTGACCCCTCACGCCATGAGCACAGGCCTTCGACAGGGTCCCCTGCCTCTCTCCCCGTACCCCAAACCCCCTCTAGACTGCTCGCCTCACCCAGAGGACACGGGTGGCTACTCCCTACCCCAGCAGTACCAGGGGATGGGACACCGCTACCCCTCGCAGGCGGCTCAGAGCGGCGGGGTGCTGTGCCAGCTTCTGGATCCAGCAAGTGATGAGAGCTTCAGCGTCACCAGCCTGTAACARCAGGTGAGTTCGTTTATTGTTCATGACCATCGCTTAAACCTTGGTGGACATTTCAAACAGAATTTCAATCACCAATGAACAAAAAACAAACAAAAACCACTAATAAAGAGSATCACAGGTTTAAAAGTGGCTCTTAAGTCAATCCATCAAGTATATTTTAAGACTGTAACATAAAGCAGACAGCTGAGGGCATGAGCATTTCACAATTAAGTTTTACAGCTGCATAAACGGCTGTAAATAGGTAATGCTAATCGGAAACACTCCAGATGCTTTGAGATACCATAATAAAAAAACCTGTGATATAAATCTGTTTTATTTAACAAATAAAACAGACCATAAAGAGATTATTGGATTGTTTCACCTAGTCTGTAAAGCTGTGTTGTACTGTCCTCCACAGGAAGCTCTGTTGCAAACATTTCTGCAGTTCATATTTGTTACCTTCATCCATTTCACCTGTAATCTGCAATTTACATATCCAAGTTAGAGAGGAGGTTTTGGGAATGCAGCTCTTTTGACAAATAAGAAAATGTTGGATGGACAGGTCTAGAATAAATCTTAGTTTTTTTTTAAAGTGCCTGTGATATCAAATTTTTGTAAGAAATTTAAAAGCATTTTTGGAAACATAACATTGAAAACATTTCATGCTGCTGAGTTGACCAATTGTTGAGATATTCACATGAGAAGTAACAGGAAGTGATGACAAAGGGGAATGTCTACATGTAATCAGATCATTGCTACAGCTAACATTGATAGAGAAAATCTTTAAATTATTTTGAGTCACTATCAGAGAGATGAAGAACCAGTGTTCAAATACTATTGCATCAATAAACAAAGACAAGGGAAATTTCTTTCTTGAAGAGTTTCCCTATGATGTCACTTCCTGTTTCACTTTGGCTGAGCCAAGTTCAAAGGAAAATATGCAGGTTATGTGACGAAATGGGTAAAATTGTATATTATTCTAAGTTTCTTAAATATAAAGATGTTTTCTTTGACTTTTTGTATTTGCAGAATATGCATGTCACAGGCACTTTAAGTTCATCAAGTAAAAAAATAAAGTAAAATGACATCAATTTATTAACACCAGAAAGCATAGTGGGTAAATGACGACATTCACTACGTTTTCTGGTGCGAGGCTGTACGAGCTCTTATCCACCCTGAAGTTTAATCTTGAACAATGTCTGACAATCTGCTCTTATAAATGAAACCAGAARGCCTTGACAGACAGGAGAGAGTAGAGATGACAACAGAGCTGCTTCAGTTTAAACTTTGAGCTTTTGCGTTAGCATTTAGCTAATGATGTTAGCTCAGCAACGATTGTCATGTGTATACAGTATATATATATATACAGTATATACAGTGGGGAGAACAAGTATTTGATACACTGTTGATTTTCAGGTTTTCCCACTTGCAAAGCTTGTAGATGACTGTAATTTTTATCATAGGTACTCTTCAACTGTGAGTGATGGAATCTAAAACAAAAATCCAGAAAAAACAATGTATGATTTTTAAATAATTAATTTCCATTTTATTGTGTGACATAAGTATTTGATACACCAGAAAAATGAAACTTAATATTTGGTACAGAAACCTTTGTTTGCAATTACAGAGATGAGACGTTTCCTGTAGTTCTTGACCAGGTTTGCACACACTGCAGCAGGGATTTTGGCCCACTCCTCCATACAGATCTCCTCCAGAGCCTTCAGGTTTCGGGGCTGTCGCTGGGCCACACGGACTTTAAGCTCCCTCCAAAGATTTTCTATTGGATTCAGGTCTGGAGACTGGCTAGGCCACTCCAGGACCTTAAGATGTTTCCTACGGAGCCACTCTTTAGTTGCCCTGGCTGTGTGTTTTGGGTCGTTATCATGCTGGAAGACCCAGCCACGACCCATCTTCAGTGCTCTTACTGAGGGAAGGAGGTTGTTGGTCAAAATCTCACGATACATGGCCCCATCCATCCTTCCCACAATATGGTGCAGTCGTCCTGTCCCCTTTGCAGAAAAGCATCCCCAAAGAATGATGTTTCCACCGCCATGCTTCACGGTTGGGATGGTGTTCTTGGGGTTGTACTCATCATTCTTCTTCCTCCAAACATGACGAGTGGAGTTTAAACCAAAAAGTTCTATTTTTGTCTCATCAGACCACATGACCTTCTCCCATTCCTCCTCTGGATCATTCAGATGGTCATTTGCAAACATCAGACGGGCTTTGACATGCGTTAGCTTGAGGAAGGGCACCTTGCGTGCACTGCAGGATTTTATTCCTTGACTGCTCTCTGGTCTTGGGCATTGTGGAGATGCTGGAGTCTGATTGATTGAGTGTGTGGACAGGTGTCTTTTATACAGGTAACGAGTTCAAACAGGTGCAGTTAATACAGGTAATGAGTGGAGAACAGGAGGGCTTCTTAAAGAAGAACTAACATGTCTGTGAGAGCCAAAATTCTTACTGGTTGATAGATGATCAAATACTTATTTCACACAATAAAATGGAAATTAATTATTTAAAAATCATACATTGTATTTTTCTGGACTTTTGTTTTAGATTCCATCACTCACAGTTGAAGAGTACCTATGATAAAAATTACAGTCATCTACAAGCTTTGCAAGTGGGAAAACCTGAAAAATCAACAGTGTATCAAATAATTTTTCTCCCCACTGTATATATATATATATATTACTAATGTACTGTATGTGACATTGGTTTATGCATAGCAAACCCTATACAGTATTCCCATAGATGTAGGTATGACCTCGGCGCTAACGTGAAAGCTATCAGGTTAAACTGAGGTTCTCCTTCTATGAAGCAGCTCTGTTGTCCTCTATGCACATTCCCAGTTGCAGGCTGAGTGATCTCTACTCTCTCCTGTCTGTGAAGGCGCTCTGGTTTCATTTAAAAGGGTTGATCATCAGAGATTGTCTAAGATTAACCTTCAGGGTGGATAAGAGCTTAAAACAGCTTTGCGCCGGAACACCTAGTCAGCATCATTGTTTACCCTGTATTAGGGTTGGGCATAATCGTATCGTGTGTGATTAATCGTCAGAAAAACATTAATCGATTAATTTTTGGCACTTGACAATTAATACGATTAATGCCAACAGGTAGAATCCGCTCACTGCTCCTCTCAGCTTCAAATATAACGAACATTAAAAAAAAGTTCTGTAATTTATCTATCAACACAATTTAAAATTTGATGTATAGCCTGAAGTCTGTAATTTTGACACAATTTGGAACAGATTTTTATGAAGAGCAAATCTTTCCCACTAAATTGGTCATGTGACTATGAAATAGGGGTGTCCAGGGACTCCAGGGGATTAATCGTCAAATTAATCATTATCGGCTAAATACCACAATTAATCGTGATTAATTTTTTTGCCAATATTGCCCAACCCTACCCTGTATGCTTTGCAGTGCGAATAAAATGATGCCGTCTGTGTGACAAAACTAAACAGCCTGCAGTATTTTTACAGTCTTTGTTTTACAGTTTAAGTAAATGTTTATCACGTAATATCTAATGTTACAAGTAATCATGGATCACTTTAATGCAGGTGAAAAAGGTTGCAAAAATTATAAGTAACGCACCAGACATAGATGAATGGAGGGGACATAAGGAGAGGCTAATTCAACAGTTTGGTGAAATCAGACAAGAAAGAATCAGATGAAGTTGGATACATCAAAATGCTTCCAAGCATAAAGGGTCATCCACAAACAATTTCTAACCCTGGCTTAGACTTAGCCCAAAACATCTTAAGTTCTTGAACAGTGTCCTTAATATGACCTCGACATCAATGTAAACCAGACATCTGATTTAAAAAAAWAATAATAATTCACAACATCTATGTGAATCACTTAGACGAGGGCGATGGCACAAACATGGTTCCATTATATTCCTCCATTAAACCTCTTCAAATTCTGAAGTGTTTACAGATTTGGTGTCAGTTTGGGTTCAACCAAAAGCAGCAAAGGTGAATGAAAATGGTTTGAAAGTAAAACAAGACAACAAAAACTTGATGAAAGGACCCTGGGTTAAATCAATGACCTGATCAGTGGTGAAGCATCTCATTAACTAAAACCCAGAAAACCAAACTAACAACTTCTAAAAGCTGCAGAACAACTTTAGTAAAGCATCAGAAATGAGCCAAGCTGCAAAGGATTCCTAATAAATGATTTAATACAAGATTTAGTTTTGATTATCTTAACTTTTCTAATTAAATATCACTTAAAATTCTTCATTATTTACTCAAACTAAATGTAGGAGTCTCCATTTTAACCCTGTTATCATGGCATATGTTAAATATATTTTAGAATTTGGATAGAACAATGAAATATCCCACAAATGGTGAGGTTATTATAAAAGAACATGAACTAATTTTAGCACTAAACTAAGTGAGTTCAATTCAGTGATTTTAAATCACTTAAAAAGATGATTATATTACCTTTTCTTCTTATCTAATTTCCTGTCTGTGTGTGTATGTGTGTTTATTTTTTCTTTAGGTGTGAACTTTTACAGATTTTCAAACATATTTTTTAAGGGGACTTCTTTGTGAGAGACTGAGATGAAGGGTGAGAATTTAGCTGCCAGCTTTGGACAGTAAAGCTTTAATTCTCCAGCACTGACAATCAAGATCAAACCCACAAACTGAAGCATGTACATACACACACAAAAAAAAACACACACACAAATAAAACACGCACACACACAGAGCAACGCATGCGCAGATCAGATCACTACCTAACCTATGATCACACGACACGAGGACTCTGCGCTGGAATGAGGGAACGGCCGAGAGGAGCTGACAGATGAATACCAGACGCTCGTGGACAGAGACAAAACTATTTCCTCATCTCTTTTTTCTCGTCCCTCCGTGACACATGCAGTACTTCACCGAGCCTTTTCATTTCTGTTCTCCACGTCTGCAGTATAAAAACAGCTGTTTTTCTCTCGCTTTTAGTTCTCTTTCTCTGTCGTCTCCCGGCTCGCATCCCCCCAAAACACACCAAACACTTCACTGTCTTGTGCCCCTGAAACCGAACCGCATCTGAGCCCGAATCTTTTATGGTAAAAGAAAAAAAAAAAAAACCCCAAGGAGCCTACGCCAACGTCCCGCTCTCTGTGCACTTCCTGTGTTTGTGTTCCATACGAGAAAAGTGGACTGAATCTTGTTTCTGCTTTTGAAACACCAGCATCTGTACATATGACTTCAGCTCCGAGCCGGGTTAAAGTGTGGGGGAGAGGCCCGTCATCAGTTTTCCCCTCCTCTGCTTTCTGCCGTGTTTTTTCTGCTCTGAGTTCTCTGGGGGGGGGACCGCAGCTTGGAGACTCAACATCCTGTGTTTTGCTGTTTTAACTACAAGGGAAAGAGACATCGAAATTACACAACGGCCCCAAAGAGACTCTTGTTTTCCACGTGCAAGACGAAGGATGCGTTTGCGTGACTGCGGTGATGCATGTATTTGTGAGTTTACGRGTGTGTGTGTGTGTGCCTGTGGGGTCAAAAGAATTGAAGCTCCCTGGACGACAAAAGTCTTGGCGGGGCCTTATTCTTTCTTTCACTCTCTCCCTTCTTTTTTCTGTGGTCTTGTGTTGTTTGGTGGTTTTTGTGATGACAAAAAAAAACAACAAAAAAAAAAACAAGTTGTATATCTGTCTGTTACATATCATGTATGTATCTGAGGTGCAAAATATTTAAATACACATTATGTTCTTGCCATTGGTAAACTTGTCTGTGTCGTTCAGGCTTCTTTTAATCGATGAAGAGCGAGGCGCTGGCCGTGGTTTTGTGTAGTAACGAGTATTAGATTCTGCCCAGGCTGTCTGGGACTGTGAGAGCCAGCGAGTTCAGTCAAGGACACGATCCGACGGGGAGAGGAAAAAGAGGGGAGGAGAGGAATGAATGATGAGGAGCGCAATGGAAGGGAAAAAGAACGAAATCAGGCAGAGAAAATCTGAAAAAAAGGAGGTTTGAGAAGTACCGAAACGACGTAGATTCAACATTACTTATCCAAATAAGGAAAAGGGTTAAAATATTTCAAAACCCAGTGGTACCAGGGAGCTGACAGGAGAGAGAAAAAAGAAGCAAACCCAGCTCTCATTGAGGGTAACTTCTACAGAAAATATCTGCAGTTTGTGGTAACGTGTTTGTGGCAGATCGAGTGTGAGAATGAAAGCAGATGGGGGAAGTTTACAGGCTGCAGATTGTGTACAGTTTGTCAACAGGCTGATTAAATAGACTCAGACATGGCCGGAGGAAATGTGTTTGCTGTGACATTCCACTGTATGGTAGAGGGGGGACACATTCTGTCAACATGACAGACAAGACAGGAGGAG
>NW_013953703.1:45605-48649 GCF_001266775.1 Austrofundulus limnaeus
ATTATTACATTTAAAATTATAACTCTAGTTCAAGCAGAATAGCCTATTGTCAACATAATTATAGAGTGTGATTTATTTTCATTAGTTTGAAGATATTTTGAGTTGAAAATAAAAGTTATTAGTGAAACCCGTCTGGATAACAGCAGACTGACTGCTGGTAAAATATACGACAGGTCTGGACCACTCCTGAATTTTGTTCGTATCTGAAAAAAATCTTAGAATATGAAAACATTGGTGAATGTCACAAATTCTCCTAAATCACTCGTACGCACAACTTAACAACAAATCTGTGTACCAACGGTTCTTGCATGAGGCCCAATGAGTACAAATTTTAGTATCGGACATTAAATGTATACTTAAGTAGTAAATGTAAAAGTACTGAGTAAAAGTGAATGGTTAGAATTTCCAAAATGATATTTGTTGGGAGGAGACCTTCCCTAAAACATTTAGCTAAAAGCTAAAATGTTATAATCAAATGTTAGTGTTGAAAACTTTGTGACAGTTTTGTACCTGCTTCAGCTGCATATTTAACTCTGCCAGTCATCTTCAAACAACATGTGTGATTTACCTTTAACATGATGCTCAATCATTTTCTTCCTACGCTGCAGACAACTGTCCTTCACTTCCTGTGTCCATGTTGACTGTGGTAGATACTATGATTTTAAACTGTAATGACTACTTTTCATCCTTTCAACAGGCGAACAAACACCTGTGATATTAATTACAGGCTCTTAGTTAACATGTCCTTACAGTCAAATTATTTTCAGTCTTTTCTACAGGTACCATCCTGATATTTTATTAGCTACTTCTTTATTACTTTGATCAGTTTCAAGTTATTTCAGTTACATTAGTGAGGTACAAATAAAAGTGCTCACTTCTGAATATTCTCCTACAGAACCTCTACTGATTCTTCAGAAACAAAGTGACACAAAAGTTATGAAACAGTGCATCTTTTATTTTTTCTGCACTCACTTGAAAATGCATATTTACATGGCATGCCACATCAATACAGGAACTGACTATGGACACACTCAATAACATTTCTGAATGAATCTGCTCTGGTAATTCCTGGCAGGGACGTTGAAGCCATTAAAAAAAGGACAAATGAAGCATCACTTTTAGAATCTGGCCCAAAAAAGTTCCTACATCAAAGTATTTTAAAAGTCCCGAACAGTCACACATGTCCAGCTGCCACACTCTGAACCTTTATCACTTTAATGGAGGGCTGTGTTTTAACGTCAAATCAATGTGTCATCATCTAGTCAACAAAAAAACAACAACAAMAAAAAAAAACAACCTTTCATGATCAGGACAAGCTGCAGGGCAGGTGATCATGTGTTTCAGAAAAGTCCAGTCTTTACAATAATTTGTTGTCTTTGAGGACAACATGTCCACTGCATCAGATGTCCAGGAAGTTTTCAAAATGAACCTAAGATTTCTGAGGTAGTGGACCTGTCCAAGACACAAGCGCTCTGTTCTGCTGAAAAACAACAACAACAAAAAAAAAAAAACAACAACACAAAACAAAGAAAAAATAGACTCCAGATGAAAGGGAGAAAGAGTAAATAAAATATAAAACCTGGATACAACAGCTTGTCTGTGATAACTGGACATGATTCTTCTGAGAGTGATCCTTTGAGAAAAATCTTCTTTCTTCAGATTTTATTTCCTCTGTTTAGATGAAGAATCTATTGCATTTAGACCTCTCTCACAGTTCAGTTCATGTGCACGCAGCCAAACACATGCAGTGTGATTGTGAAGGCGGGGCTTGTCAGATCAGGCCCCGCCTCTTCTTGTAGTCCTCCAGGTTGAGGGACCTGCGGGGGGCGCCGTCCTTCACTGGAAGAGCGTTGGAGCTCACAGACAGACTCTTTGCTTCTGCAGGAAACGTGCAGTGTTAGTATTCATGTTGGGCTGGACTCATCAGCTCAGTTATACAGCTGTAGTATAAAGTACCACAAAGTCATACTGGAGTAAAAGTACAAGTATCTTATCATAAAATTACTCTGGTAAAGCTTAACATCTCCTTTAGGAATATTACTTGAGTAAAAGTCTTAAAGTATCTGATTTATTTTGTACTCAAGTATAAAAAGAAAAAATACTGAGTAAAAAAGAGAGGTTAGATTTTACAAATACATTTTTTAAAGGCGGTGATGGATTGTGTACAAAGTACTATGGTAAACATCAAAGGCACAGTTTATCAGGATAGATTTTTTTATCAGTAACAAGCCAGAAAGACATAAGTGATGAATTTCTACTTTTTACCTTTTTTAAAAATGTAGGGAGTAGAAAGTACAGATAATTGTGTAAAAATGTAAGGACTAGAAGTAAAAAGTTGGCTGAAAAAATGTACTCAATTAAAGTACAGAYAGCCAAAATGTCTACTTCATTACAGTAAGAAAGTATTTGTACTTAGTTACTGTAAAGCTGTGATGATGAAAGCAGCTCACCTGCATTGGGAACCTGAAGGTCAATCTTCACATCAAAGTCATGAACTTTGAACAAGTCCTCTGACAGGTCAGTGGTTGGCTTCGGGACATCCTTGTCTTTAGGGTTTGGTTGTCCCTATGAGACAACAAAACTATGTAAATATAAATAAATCAGCTTTGATCTGCGTTAGGGGAAAAAAGACATATCTGTTAAAAGTTTGAAAAAAAACTAAACTTAAAATCAATACAAATATTTACAGTCTGGGACAAAATGATTAAAACCTGCTCTCTTTAAAATGATTAAAAAACTCAAGCTTGTCAGATGTTACAAATGTAAACAGTGTTTATGTTCTGATGGATGTGAAAACATTCAGCTCTAATCTATCAAATCATGAGCTTCTGTGTCAGACTGCACGTTCTGTTTTATTTCCACAAAACTAAACACAATCAAGTTCATTTGGTTGATTTAGCCTGCATCTCTTAGGAAGTTTAACACTGAGTTGTGTGTTGATTTCAGGAAGTKTAACACTGAGYTGTGTGTTGATTTCAGGAAGTKTAACACTGAGTTGTGTGTTGATTTCAGGAAGTTTGACACTGAGTTGTGTGTTGATTTCA
>NW_013953703.1:49649-56542 GCF_001266775.1 Austrofundulus limnaeus
TGATAAAACAGTAATGAAAATGAGCAAAACATCAGAAAAACAATAAAACAAGCAAAACCCAATTTCACAGCTTAAATAAAAAAAAATTATAAAGTAGAAAAACTATGACTAAAAGCTAAAATTAACTAAATCATAGCTACAAGCTAGAAAAACACAAGCTATAAGCTAAAATTAAAAAAGTGTAGCCTAATTCTAAAATAAGCAAAGATGTAGCTGAATGTCAAGCTAGAAAAACACCACAGCTAAAAGCTAAAATTAACTAAATCATAGCTACAAGCTAGAAAAACACTAGCTAAAARCTAAAATTGAAAAGTGTAGCCTAATTTTAAAATAAGAAAACATGTCAAATGAAATTTTTTGAATGTCAAAATTAGCAAAACCCTAGCTAAAAGTTAAAATAAGGAAGAACCATAGTTAAAATGTAAAACTGGTTTTAAAAAACAGTTAGCATAACTCCATAGCTAGAATTAGCTAAATAATAGCTAAATGCCAAACCTAATTAAAAGCTAAATTTAGTCAAACCAAAGCTAAAAGATAAAAAATTATATATACATATATTTATATATGTTATATGTAAATTGGTGAAACTGTGACCAATAGCTAAAATTAGTAAAACAGTAGCTGAAAGCTATATGGAGCATAAAAATGAAAATATAGCTAAAGCAAATTTTAAATTAAACAAACTGTTTTTGAAAAAATGGAAAGCATTTCTAAAGGATTTTTTTTGTAAATGAAGTGAATGTTTTTTAAAAGTATAAAATTTACTAACACCATAACCCACAGCACTATTCCGTATTAAAGCAAACATTTTGTCAGATGAAGCATCCAGAGAAACTGTAAACAGGACAACAACAGTGTCAACGCTGACTCATGCTTTAAGACAGAAATCTAAGCAAGTAAGGCCTGAACAGGATGTAGCATCTGAGCCATCCGGCGGCTGCAATAATATTCAATCCTTCCAGAGACGAACCAAGACAAATATTTATCCCACAGCTTTCGGGTTGGTAGTACGATCGCTCCAAGTGGAGAAACTTCATCTGTCCAGAGACCCATTCATCACAAGTGTGTGCCATAAACTGCCACACACATCCTGGTCTGTCAAACGGCTCCCATTAAGGCTGAAAAATAGGATTTCTTCTTTTGTTGATGTTGTCATCCCAGAGTGAGGAAATTATCCCTCAGAAAATAATCTGAAATGTAAAACTAGAGGTGAAAATAAGCACTTCAGTGCAGCGAAGGACCAGAGGTTTAGTTTTAGTTAAACCCGTCGACATGGACAAGTCTTTCCTCGTATTTTTAACTTAAAACCATTGACTGTAATTATTCTCTCTTGGTGGAAAACTGAAATTTAATATTAAAAAGTGTTTCTTCTTTAGAGTGTGTTTAACTTTTAACACCAATATTCTGAGCATATTTATAAAATTAGCCTTAAACAAATCCACTGTATATTACAAATTAACACAATCTGAAACGCTCTTACAGAACATCATGAAAACTGAACTTCAGCAGTGAAATCCCCTTTTGTAAACAAAACAAAACCCATAAAAACACTAAACTCTTGTTTTTCCACTGTGGCCCACACTGACGATAACACATTTTACAGAGCATTTAACTCCATTTACCGACTTACAGAAGCTATATGGGAACCAGAGCTGGTGTTTTACTGGCTCAACAGACCCCATGTGGTCCCACTTTTCTCAACTAAACAAGTAAAATAAATAAATGACGCACGTTTATGAATAACATGATGTGTCAGGTGGAAAATGGGAACAAACATGCAGTTGAAACGTGTGTAAGTGAAAAACTTCCTGGGTTTCACACAACTTTGCAGGACTCTGGAACGTCCCAGGCCTCGACCAAAAACAAAAACAGGCTCCAGTTTGGTTTGATCAGTCCACAACTTTGCTCCACTGTGAAATATTTTTGACGAAAAATCTGAATAATCATCCTTTCCTCTCAGCAAAAATTGATGAAGACATGATGCTGCCTCTCCACCTTTCAGTTACACAAATAAAAGCAGCTCTTCTCTGGGTCAGGAGTGGAGACACTCACAAATCAGGATGTTGCAGCGTGGGAACGAGCTCCAACAACGTTAAAAACAAAAGTTTTCTTCCATTTCCTTGTTAAAGTAGGTGAAAGGCATTAAACCACGCTGTGCCCACACACACACACTTCTGCACTGAAACTACATGGAGGCACGAGGAACGCTGTGCGAGTCGATGACTTCATCCAGCCAGAAGACGGAGCCGAGAGGCTGCTTTTCATTATGGATCCACCTGCAGTCGTGTGAGGTCGCTCTTCTTTCCAACACTGATTCAGGTCATTGAGGTTTGCAGATATTCACTCTGAAACGGCTCTCTTCAGGTTCCATTGCAATGGTTTTATTATTTTTTAGTTGTTCTGTTGTAGATCTGTTGCTGTGGTCTTGATCAGGACCCAGTTTGGTTCAAGCTTCAGCTGCTGGAGAGAATGGCCTCACTATTTCGGCTGGTATGYTACATTCAATGGTCGACAAACATTATTCCAGATTCAGTTCAGACATTCAGACAGGTCTGGGCCAGAACTGGTATGGCTAGTGGTTTATTGACCTGTCCTGGAACTAATACTTTTATGTTTAAGCCTATAATTCATGACATCCTTTACTGACCTAGGTTTTCATGGCATGCTGTTCATCTGCAGACAGAATGATTAAAGTCAGAAAAAGATTTGCTAACAACAATCATTCTTAGATATCACTTGTGTTTATCTTTGTGTTTTCCATTGACCTTGTATGAAATCTTGCTAAGATGACAGAATGCTGTTTGTTAATATATATATGAGGCCTCTCGAGACACAGTGTTCGACAGTGGACAGTGTGGAGAGACAGTGACAGAGAGAAGCAGAGGCACAGAGACAGGCCAGGTTGTTCTCTGTGTTTCCTGTTGTTGCAATAAAACTCAGCTGATCATCTCACGGAGTACCTTCATTCTTGGACCACTTATTTCTGTCTTTGTTAAATAAATATTTCCATAACAAACCAGATGTGGGCCAGGTCTGGCAGTGATGGCACTGCTTTTAAAGGGATCCATGATTAGTTGTAACATTAGACTTTATTTGATAAACATATATTTTAACTGTAAAATAAAGACTGTAAAAATACTGTAGGCTGTTTAGTTTTGTTAATTTTTAAAAATAAATTTTAACACGGACAAAGCCATTTTACTTACACACAAAGCATTCTGGGTAAATGATGACATGGATAGGTCCTCGGTGCGAGGCTGCTAGTGAGCTATATCCACCCTGAACAGGCTAAGCTGAGGTTCTTCTTCCATGAAGCAGCTCTGTTGTCCTCCATCCATATTTTCAGTTACAGGCTGAGTCATTTCTACCTTCTCCTCTCAGTCAACGCTCTCTGGTTTCATTTTAGAGTCGATCATCAGATATTGTCCAAGATTAACCTTCAGGGTGGATATAGCTCGCTAGCAGCCTCGCACCGAGGACCTATCCACATCATCATTTACCCAGAATGCTTTGCGTGTAAATAAAATGGCCCCGTCCGTGTATTATATTTTTAAACTTTCCGTTTAAAAATGATAAAAACTGAACACCCTACAGTATTTTTACAGTCTTTATTTTACAGTTAAAATATATGTTTATTAAATAAAGTCTAATGTTACAACTAATCGTGGATCACTTTAAGACGGCATGCCACAACTGACCCAGTTGTGGTTTAGTTTATGTGGTGCTTGCCCATGTATGGACCACCTCTGGCAACCCACATCTGGGCAACCAAAAGGTCGTCATTCTTTGTGGTGTCTGGGCCGAGTGTCAGTGCACTGTGTGGGCCAGAACTGGGCCCACACAGTTCTTGTAAAAAGTCTTTAATTCAGAAGTGACCCTGTAGGTCAGCCATGCTGTCAGTTTGGCTTCTTCATGCAACCTTTCCACACACGACGTAATTGTTCAGTGTTTCCTAGGCTTCGCCATAAACAACTTTCTAACCCCTCTCAACTCGCGTGCCTGCGGTTCTCCTCGGCCAAATGCATCTCTATTTCTGGTTCAGACTGAGCACTTCCAGAACCACCTCTGAGGTGGTTCTGAGCGGGTAGAACAGAGTCTTGCGTTCTTACGATTTTGACGTCAGCAGACTGCTGCCCATGGATTGGCTGTTGGATTGATTGACAGAGGAAAGGCGTTACTTGTGTAAACCAATCCTGCAAAATTCCTCCTGGAGAGAGCCGGGAGATATGATGACACGGCGGAAGCAGTGGTAAAACAATGGTCTAAGCTGGAGGGGCAAACCTTTTTGAAAGGCAGAACTTGCGAACACTTCTTGGAGAGAGGTGAAGGAGACGAGCGCTGGACGAAGACATCCTAAAAAAACACTGTGATGGAGACACACACCTGAGCAGAACCAAAGTGAGTGAGACTTGACCGTGAAGAGGGGGCTTAACTGAGACGGTGCTCTTGCTTTTATTTTTCCTTGTCTTTTTTCTGAGCATTGCACAGTCTGACCTTGGGGTGAATTTGCTGGAACGTCCACTCATGGGAATGTTGACAGCTGCCTAAAACTTATTCTACAACTGATAAGCACCCTCTCTAAGGTCAGTGCTGTTGTCTTTCCACCCTGACATCATGTGCTCCAGACACTGACAAAACTCCTGCCTGAGTTTGAAGTTAGTTTGGAAGAACTGCTTCTTCAAAGCTGCTCCCACCCTCTGAACTCCCCCCTCAAACACATCTGTGGCCGTACAGATCTACCCACATTCAAAGCACATCTCAAAACACAGTTTCAGAACAGCTACATGATGTTGCCGTTTTACACTTATCCTCTTTTTCCTCTCCTTTTCAGTTTTTAAAAAAACGTTATACAAATGAAATATATTAATTGTGAAATCTGATCCTTACGTGTGTGTATGTACGGTGCATATACGTCTACATCACCTTGACATTTAAAAACCTAGAA
Organism: Austrofundulus limnaeus; assembly: GCF_001266775.1. Classification (NCBI taxonomy): domain Eukaryota; kingdom Metazoa; phylum Chordata; class Actinopteri; order Cyprinodontiformes; family Rivulidae; genus Austrofundulus; species Austrofundulus limnaeus. The sequence continues at coordinate 54,595 of NW_013953703.1, forward strand.
CTATTAATTGATTACTGAGGACGGTCCTGTAGAACGACGTCTTTTGTTTTGGGAATTCCTGGTCGAGATGGTAGCAGAAATGCAGACTAGAAAATTATTTATGTAGGTTTTTTTCCAATATGAAGCAAAGTTTAAATGCAGACATGTATATTTATATGTAAATACTACTACTAGTAAAACACTAAATTAAATAATTTCTCCAAAACTCAGCTACTTTCAGAAAACCATGCATCATGTTTCATCACCAGTTCATCCTCTCACCTTATCACCTCACACTGACAAATTACCACCAGAGGGGCTCCATATCTGCAGAGACGGAAAAATAAACCAAAGAATTTACTCTTTTATTGGCTGCAGAGTGGAAACTGCTGCGGCTCCAGACTACATTGTTTTTTTAAGGATGACAGTTGTTTTGTGGGCGAAGAAGGCGCCAGGCGTTAAAATAAGTAAAGTTTCTGCTTCACTGATTGGTTTAAGCTAAATTAGAAGTAGTTTTAATGTCGGTGAAATAAACCATTAATTTGAGCAAACAGCAATGGTGAAAATAACTGGACACATTAACAAAGTAAACACTCCCGTCGCTCATCTCGTTTTGTTCATGTGGAAGCAATTTGAGAGCCTTTACCCCCCCCCCCCACATGCACACAGTTTGCCCCCGCGGGCCCGTCCTGGCACGGAGTAACTCCATATAAAAAAGCTGCCAAACTGTGGTTTACTATTTTATTTGTGGTGAGTTTTCTAAACACGGCTTCTCGTCTTCACGCCGACGACATGTTGCCAAGCTAACAGTAATGGCCTCCAACACGCCGACCGCTAATAATCAGGCAGAAACAAAACAGGAAGAGCCGAAGATTTGGAGCGAAGCAAGACATGAATAAAATTCCGGCTAAAATAAATAAATAAAAAAGGGTAAGCATTTTGATTTTTTGGATTTTATTAAAATATGGTGTTGAGTTTACCATTGGAAGTAACCATCACAAACATGATTGTATCTAATAAAAAAGTAAACAAAACAAAAATAAAGCTTAAGAGCCTAGTTACAGATTTTTTAAGGTGTTTTTTTGTTTGTTTGTTTTTGCAGTCTGGTGAAAGAAAAACAACAACAACAAAAAAAATCAAATCACAATGAGTGTGTGAGTGGAAAAAAAAACAAAACAGAAATGTTCACATGTTGCAAAAATACATTTCCCAATTTTAACGGTACAGTCACTTTCAAACAGTCATTCATTCCTTGTTAGATGGTTAGATGTCAGTGCGGAGAAGAAGAAGAAAAATAAAAAATAAAAGACAAAAAAAACAACAGTTCAGACCTGTGCACAGAGGAGGATGGAGAGATTTCTAAAAAAAAAGCAGGTTTTGACGATCTGAGGGAGAGCAGTTGGGGACGAAGGAGGGGGGCGGGGACTGCCGGAGGATATGTGTGCATTTGAACCCTGAGAGAGAGAGAAAACGTGACCAACTCTCACTGAAAAAAATATAATAAAATAAATAAAAAGTTACTGCTTCCGTTCGGTGCGGAACGCACCGCTGCACCTCGCCCCGTCCACCAGCCACAGCGGAGCTTTTGGAGCCACCCCTCCCCTCTGGAGCGGGCGGCGACGGCAGCAGCTTCACACCCAAATGTGAAAACTTCATGTGTGAGTGAAGCTCTGTCACACAGGCTGAGCTTGACCTACTGAAACCTGTACGAGAAAGAAAAAAACTCACACTGGATTTACGCGGTTAAAAAGGAAAAAAAATCGTGATTCGTCGCAGAAGAAGAAGAAAACGTCATGTCGAGTGTGTGTGTGTAGGGGGTGGGGGGTCGTTTTCAGGCGGGTGCTTCTCCTGCTCTGGTCAGCTGTATTAAGGCAGTGAGTGGCTCCATGGAGGCGTTCTCTAACAGCTACTGTAACGGAGGGAGCGAATAAGTAAGGCCCACAGGATATCAGGTGGAAAAGGACAAATC
>NW_013953703.1:56552-63635 GCF_001266775.1 Austrofundulus limnaeus
ATGTTTGGCTGTTTAATGTTAGCTTTTTAAAATTTTACATGTTTGTCTGTTTAATGTTAGCTTTTTAAAATTTTACATGTTTGTCTGTTTAACGTTAGCTTTTGTTAATTTTTAGGTGTTTGGCTGTTTAACGTTAGCTTTTGTTAATTTTTTACGTGTTTGGCTGTTTAATGTTAGCTTTTGTTAATATTTTTACGTGTTTGGTTGTTTAACGTTAGCTTTTGTTAATTTTTAGGTGTTTGGCTGTTTAATGTTAGCTTTTGTTAATTTTTAGGTGTTTGGCTGTTTAACATTAGCTTTTGTTAATTTTTTACATGTTTGGCTGTTTAACGTTAGCTTTTGTTAATATTTTTACGTGTTTGGTTGTTTAACGTTAGCTTTTGTCAATTTTTTACGTGTTTGGCTGTTTAACGTTAGCTTTTGTTAATATTTTTTATGTGTTTGACTGTTTAACTTTAGCTTTTGTTAATTTTTTTACGTGTTTGGTTGTTTAACGTTAGCTTTTGTAAAAAAAAGTTTTACGTGTTTGGCTGTTTAACGTTAGATTTTCTTGATTTTTTACTTGTTTGGCTGTTTAATGTTAGCGTTTGTTAATTTTTTTTTACGTGTTTGGTTGTTTAACATTAGCTTTTGTAAAAAAAAAGTTTTACGTGTTTGGCTGTTTAGCGTTAGCTTCTGTTTTTTTACGTGTTTGACTGTTCAGCATTAACTTTTGTTAAATTATTACGTGTTTGGCTGTTTAGCGTTAGCTTCTGTTAATTTTTTACGCATTTGGCTGTGTAGCATTAGCTTGTTTGTTTTCTTTTTTGCAAATTTAGTATTGCAAAAGCTATTTTTTATTAGTTTGCGTATTTTACCTAATGGTGCTAATGTTTTGTTTAGCCGTGCCCACCACTGTTTGTAAGTCCTAACTAGTGGACTCATTTTGTTTTGGTTTGATCTGTTTGGCCCACAGAGCCTGGACTCGGAGACCTCTCCTATCAAATCCAAAGACCCCCCTCCAGCGTTCCTGCACACACAGACTCTTCCAGATGGGAACTTTCGGCTCGACAGCGAGTCTGACGCCGATCAGAGACAAACGCTACTCAGCGACGATGTACCTGAGCAACAACAAGCGCTTAGGTTCCATTCAGGTAGACAAGCTTCTCTACCCGACGTCCCCAACAGCTCAGGACCGTTGGGGCTCCACAGGCCAGTGTCTGACCCGGGGCTTCCAGGACAGTAGGCCCTGCCCCCCACCCCCCAACCTTTCTACCGTGACTGAAGGTCTTCTCTTAAGTTTGACTCAGGGTCTAAGAAAGAGACTGAATATGCAAAGGATTAAAAAAAAACTGTAGATTTTTTCTTCCATTCCTTTCGAGAGGTTTTCTCAGCCCCGACTCTCCCAAAAGCTCTGATTTAGATGTACAAAAATCCATTTATACCGAAGTATTTATACTCTAAATTATCAACTACGTGTAAAGCGGTCATCTATCGTGTACATAGTTCTGATAGAACACTGCCAGCAACAACCAAGCACCCGACGTGCTCTTTCTAGATATGCATGATTTTTTTTGTTCCCATCTTTTTTCTTTTCCGTCGCATGTTTCCGCACACGTTGCTGCAACTCACGAGGCATTCAGGTGTGACTGGCATGCTCACCGACAACCGTAGCTCAGTCTCATTTTCTACAAATCCCGCCTCCTAATGGGGAACAAAGCTACTTGAAAAACTCTCTCCTGAGGCATTTCTGTACTTCAATCGATCCTTTACTTTGTTTTTGTACACAAGGAGATCCGTCTGTATATTTAGCGTGCCTACCGTCCACCACACTGCCACCACACAGATTTTTAAAGAAACTAAAGTAAGAGGCTGCTGGACATCCCATWGCACACTGCGTTCGTCGGACTTTTGAGAGCAATAATGAGGGGCCGGTGCAGGAAACACACAGGGTCTCAGGATACTTCATGGTTCTTTTCCAGAGGATTTCCAGAAACACGTCTGGATCGATAACAAGCAGCTCTTAACAGTCCTTTTGTTGTGGCATCATTCACAAAACTCACATCAGTCAAAGACACTCACTTTAAGGATTAGTAGATTTACAAATGTCTTTGTTACCAAGTTTAGCTTGATAAAAGACATTTGAGTCAAAGCTGTTTGGAAATGAGTTGTTCTTTAGTTATGTTTTATTCAAATTAATAATTTTCTAAACTTTTTCCTGGCAAATCACTTCTTGACAGTGGATGCAGCTAACCAAAACGTTAGCTTTGCTAACTCATAATCTGCTCACTAAATGTAAAGCTTTGCTAATGCTAATCGACTAACTAAACAGCTAAAGTTAAACCAACCAACATGTAAAATAAAATAAGAGGAAGCAAACAAATAAATATTAGCAGAAGCTAATGCTAACAGCTAATCACTAACCGCTAATGGTGCATTCACACCGAATGCGATTTCAGCATCAGGAGCATCAGGTTTACATACAAAGTCTATGGTGGACGCGCTTCAAGCAACGTTGGGAAGTTCTGCGGCGCCTCAAGCGCGATTAGAGCAGTGAGATTTGAACGATTTGAACGATCTGAGCGTTCGACGCGCTGAGGCGCAAATCGCTGGTTAGAAAATCTGAACTTTTGCAGCTCGACGCGCCGCGTCAACCAATCAGAGAGACTCCGCTGTGTGACGTAGTGACATATTTCCCGACGGGACAGTTTACTGAATGATGTCCACTAACCTGAAACAGATGGAGAGGAGCTCTTTAGCTGAAATCGTGCCTGCAGTCGGTGTCCTGACAGAGATATCTGCACCAATGCATGGCAGCGACTCATCAGACTGGACTCGGGACAAAAATAGTCCTGAAAGCGAGCTGTGAGCCTCTACTCTGAATTATCTGGTGAATTAATTATGAATTAATTATCTGATGARCGTGACATGCTCTTGCTCTCTGTAAATAAAGCAAAGCCACTTCCTCGTCCGACATTAAACAGAGCCCGACAGAGGAGGGAGGGGCGGGGAGGCTGTTGCCGTGCAGCGCTTCGAGAGCTGACCTGCGTCTGACCTCAAAGTGCACAAGTGTCCAACTTGAAGCGTTGGATGCGATTTTGAAGCTGAAATCGCGTTCGGTGTGAACGCACCATTAGACGACTGTCTGCGCCACAGTTAGCCTGATGGGCAGAGACCCATGTTGGTCCTAGCCTCACTCGGACCACTCATCAGTCTCTCTATTCGTCTGCTCTGTGAAAACTTTTCACTCTAAAGCAATAAAACCTGAACCTGTGCAACAAACCCATTAGATACTAGAGATCCACCAAAGGATCCCATCAGCTGGTTTTCATCATGAWTGGCCCAAACAAATTCTAAAAGTCCAGTTTTTTTTTCCTGGACTGAAATGGTCAGTATTGAGAAATCCAACACATTTATTTGGTCCATGAATGCACCATCAAACACACCAGCAGAAACAAACRTGGTTTAATGTGGGCAACTAGAGTTTTCAGACTTGACTGGAATTTCTTAAAGATGACCAGTAACAACTCTAGATAACTTTTCTGATATGTTTGGAGACTTTTAGAGGCTGCACATGAAGGAACTAAGCCTGTCCTCAGCGAGCAGCCGGTGAGCTCATGAGTTACTTCACAAGTCAGTTATTCAAAACTGGCTCAAAGGTATCGTCCATCTCTAACAGATACAAACTCCAACATGGTTTAATTTTAACAGCGGTACAAACTGTAACTTTAATCAATGGTTTTGGTACTTTATTACCAAAAACTACATGATAATTAAAGAGAAGCTCCGCCCCCAAACAGCTTTGACGAAGAGATCACCGGACAAAAAGCTTCATCATGAATCTGATGCACGCTTTAGGTCTTCCATCGTTTTCTCACCAACAAGTCCTGCTTCCTGAGTTCACACTACTAACTACGGAAATATAATCCGAAAACAAAAGACCAAAAAAAATATTTAATAAAAGAAAATAGTTTGATGTTTTAGGTTGAGGACGCAGCTCGGCCTTCAACAGCCTTAGCTTTACTCACCCGCTCTAGCCTTTATATAAAAACACGTCGGTCCGATGCAAGAACACAAGGCACACATGTATTCAACCATTTTAGAGGAAAACTGCATGACGATGATGAAATAAATAGCCTTTAGCTTTCTAACTACATAAACTCCGATACGAGCTGCTGCATGGAGACTGCACTCAACTACTAATAAAAGGTCTCAATCAGCTCTGCCACACTGGAAACTGGAAGCAGTTGGACCTATTTTTCTAAAAAATAAAATAAAATTAAAGTATTTAAGTTGTCATTATTTTTCTATGTTTTCCAGCCTGCTGTGGACTGATGATGATGATGATGATGATGATGCACTGCCTCTCGATGTAGCAAAGCAGGAGGTCAGGCAGGCAGACGCATGCTGTTGCATTTTACTGACTGCTGTTTGTCTTCATGTGATATTGCACCTTGAGTTTTCATCATTTCTGCAGAGTTTCTGACGGGTTTTTTTTGCATGTTGGAACATGAAGCCCCGCCCCCGACTCCTCCCATTAATGGTTCTCTGAAAGAGAAGCTCCGCCCCTGACTCCTCCCACTAAATAAAAGGGGCGGCAAAAGTTTTCACCTCCTTTTGCATTTTGTTGCCTTACAACCTAAAGTTTCATTTTATTTTATTTTTACTGAGTGTAAAATTGAGGTAAAATATATTTTTTATTTAACTCAGATTCTAAAAACAAACAAAAAAATCTGGACATTGTGATGAAATGTAAACAACAGAATCCAGTAATTAAAACAAAATACTTATAAACTCACTTTATTCACAACAGAACATAAGAAAAGTACCTGTTAGAGACTTTTTATTGGTGTTATTTCAACTTCTCAGCACAAGCGTGTGTGTGTGTGTGTGTGTGTGGGGTGGGGGGGTCTACATGTCACTGACTCTACTTCCATTTAATCCAGATGCAATGGTGCTCAGGTGTGATGAGAAGTGATAAGGATGGATGTTCACCTGGAGTTATTGGAAYCTTTTGGCATCATTGCAGAGAGAATGGAACATTGAGATGGAGGAAAGTAATCCATGGAATTAGTCTGAATAAGGAAAATAAATGAGTTTTTATAATAAAATGGTTAAAGAACACTTATTTACTACACTTCAGAACTACTGTCAACAGACTTTGAATGGAGAGGTTTAGTTCATACAGGATCAAATACCATGTTTACAAAAAAATAAGTCAGTGAAGTATTTTAAGAGTTGATCCAAGTTCTTCTAACAAGTCTGTGAACATCTAGGACCAGAGGAGACCAGTTCTGGAGGTTTCAGAGGACCTGAGAAGACTTGAAAACCCTTAGGGGACCAGCTGAGTGAATGTTGTTCTTGTTGGACGTCTTCTAACAGTCCTGATCTTTCTTTCATGATGCACCAAATGTTTTTATCAGGAGACGATCTGGACTACATGTAGACCGGTTTAGTTCATGGACCATGACGTTGGCTGTGTCTCAATTCATGGGCTGGATCCTCATGAGTACGTAGCCCACCTGGACCAAGTGGGCCACGTCCTTCCCAGTCTGGGTAGGCTGCATGAAACTGCTGTGAAATGAGCATAAACACTGATGGGCAGTGGTGGGCACCAGTCCGCTAAAGCGCAAAATCCGCTAATTGTGGACCTAAATATTTCATTTGCGCTTTAGCGGTCTTACTAATTTTTATAATTCATAAGCAGATTTGTGTGTTCTATAATTAAAATGCAGTACTGCTAATGTTCATCATCATGAACAGAGGAAGGTAAGGCTGTCAATGAATCACAACACAAGTCATCTATCAAACAGCACCTCTCACAGATAAACACACTTATACAGAAGGTATACATCCTCGCTGACTGTTGCTTTGAGCCAYGGTTCTRATTTCCCACAATGCTTTGTGTCTGCTTACATAGCAGGAAGGCAACAGCAAAAACAGTAAACGTTTGTAATCGTCACTGGGCGGTACTCGTCACTGGGCGGTACTCGTCACGGGGCGGTACTAGTCACTGGGCAGTACTCGTCACACCATGGGGCGGCACTCGTCACTGGGCGGTACTCGTCACTGGGCGGCACTCGTCACTGGGCGGTTCTCGTCACTGGGCGGTACTCGTCACGGGGCGGTACTCGTCACGGGGCGGTACTCGTCACGGGGCGGTACTCGTCACTGGGCGGTACTCGTCACGAGGCGGTACTAGTCACTGGGCATTACTCATCATGGGGCGGTACTAGTCACTGGGCGGTACTCGTCACGGGGCGGAACTCGTCACGGGGCGGTACTCGTCACGGGGCGTACTCGTCACGGGGCGGTACTCATCACTGGGCGGTACTCGTCACGGGGCGGTGCTAGTCACTGGGCAGCGCTAGTCACGGGGCGGTACTAGTCACTGGGTGGTGCTAGTCACTGGGCGGTGCTAGTCACTGGGCGGTGCTAGTCACTGGGCGGTACTCGTCACTGGGCGGTACTCGTCACTGGGCGGTGCTAGTCACTGGGCAGCGCTAGTCACGGGGCGGTACTAGTCACTGGGTGGTGCTAGTCACTGGGCGGTGCTAGTCACTGGGCGGTGCTAGTCACTGGGCGGTACTCGTCACTGGGCGGTACTCGTCACTGGGCGGTGCTAGTCACTGGGCAGCGCTAGTCACGGGGCGGTACTAGTCACTGGGCGGTACTCGTCACTGGGCGGTGCTGGTCACTGGGCGGTACTAGTCACTGGGCAGTGCTAGTCACTGGGCGGTACTAGTCACTGGGCGGTGGTAGTTACTGGGCGGTACTAGTCACTGGGCGGTGGTAGTTACTGGGCGGTACTAGTCACTGGGCGGTGGTAGTTACTGGGCGGTACTAGTCACTGGGCGGTGGTAGTTACTGGGCGGTACTAGTCACTGGGCGGTGGTAGTCACTGGGCGGTACTAGTCACTGGGCAGTGCTAGTCACTGGGCGGTACTAGTCACTGGGCGGTACTAGTCACTGGGCGGTACTAGTCATTGGGCAGTGCTAGTCACTGGGCGGTACTAGTCACTGGGCAGTGCTAGTCACTGGGCGGTACTAGTCACTGGGCAGTGCTAGTCACTGGGCGGTACTAGTCACTGGGCGGTACTAGTC
>NW_013953703.1:64635-64853 GCF_001266775.1 Austrofundulus limnaeus
AACGATCTCTTTGACTCTGAAGGATCTCTTTGACTCTGAAGGATCTCTTTGACTCTGAAGGATCTCTTTGACTCTGAAGGATCTCTTTGACTCTGAAGGATCTCTTTGACTCTGAATGAGACTCTGAACGACCTCTTTGACTCTGAACGAGACTCTGAACGATCTCTTTGACTCTGAAGGATCTCTTTGACTCTGAAGGATCTCTGACTGAACGATCG
>NW_013953704.1:0-25705 GCF_001266775.1 Austrofundulus limnaeus
TGTCTATGGTGTATAATGATGTGATTGTGATGCTGTAATTCTGAGTGTTTTATGTGCTGCAGAACAGGAACCTGCTGTAAAACAGCAATTATGCCTTGATTTTTATAATCTTTTCCTGTTAAATAAATCAAATCAAATCAAATCAAATCAAATCAAATCAAATCAACCAAACGTGTTTTGAGCATCTAAAATGCGCCCAACGCCTCAAGTTGGACGCGCTACGTTCAGCCTGGGACTAGACGCACGTCTGAAGAGGGAGGAGCATCTTGTTTTTTTGTCTATCTTTAATGGTGGATGAAATAAAGATAAAATAAAGAAAATGGCTTTTCTTTATTTACTGAAAGTAAGTGAGCGTTGCGTACACCAGATAATTAATTCACCAGATAATTTAGAGGYGGTTTGTTCGGTGAGTTTCAGTCCAGGTGCTGCGAGCTGACGGACTACTTTTTTGTCCCAAGCTCAGTTTAACTCCACGGTCAGTTTAACGAGCCGCTGACCCGCATCGGTGCTGCTATCTCCTGCCAGAACATCAACTGCAGAAGGTCCATTTCAGCTAAAGAGCTCCTGTCCGACTGTTTCAAGTTAGTGGGCAACATTCAGGAAACCGTCACGTGGAAAAATGATTCTCTCTGATTGGATGACGTGGTGCGTTGAGCGCAAAAGTTCCGATTTTTGAACTCAAGCGTCGGCTGCTTTGGATGCGCCGCATGCACGGAAAACGCTCAAACCACATCTACCACTTCATTGCGCGCCACGCTAAACGCTCTAGATGTGCCGCGAGACCCCTAGACACACGTCCACCATAGACTTTGCCTGTAAACCGACCGCTCCTGCAGCTCAAAACACGTTCGGTGTGAACGTAGCATTAGAATGAGAGTTTAATTGATGAGCTAGCATCTAGTCTGAGCAGAACTGAGACCTAAATGGATTTCAGCTGTTGCAACAATCTGAAAAAATATATTTTAATTTTTTAAGTAAAAAATATTTCATAAACCTTTATTGATGTTGCTTTTCCATTACAATTATTTACAAAAGGTTTCTGTTGTTTAATGCTAGCAGTTAGCTGTAGCATTTTCAGTGGTTCTTTCTCCAGGAACATCATATAGTTTTTGCTCTTATAGCAAAATTTTACGTCAATTTGTAAAAATATTTGCATAAATTACTTTGAAACTTTTCATATTGGATCTGTTTTAAGGTGGTAGAAGTCATTTTGGATCTTTGTTAGCTCGTTACTTTGGTTAGAATTAAACTGTTTCTCAAGACTGAAATATTTGAAGGCCAAAGCTTTTGTCCAAGAAGCCAAATATGTAGCTATTTTTAAGTTTTTGTTGGTGTCAGTCTGTTTTTTTGTTGTTATTTGAAGCATTTGTGAAACAGGAGTTCTGACATCTGCTCTTAGAAACCGTTTTATTGTCATATCCCTGCTCAATTCCAGAGGCTGCAGAGCTCCGTCTGCAAAAATCAGTTTCTTGCCTCCAGTTCTCATTGGGTTTTTTTTCTCCTGAACTCTTTAATAATTCAGTGCTTGCTGTCTCGGGGGAAACACCGAGCAGGCGGTGAGTGTGCAGCAGCTCACGAGGACACTTACTCATTCAGGCAGCCAGAGAGAGGGGGAGGAGGACGACGATTGTTGATGCCTATTTTTGCAACAAGATGGTCACCATTTGTGCAGCTTTTATTTTCAGCTGCATCATTTTTTTAACTCAATAACACTGTCCCAGTCTCCCTAAATTTAGCAACTAAATATACTTGTTTCCCAAAAGATTCAATTTATCATCAGTGTTTTAATTTTTATCTTTTGCTACATTTGTTCCACCACGCAGGTTTTAATGTGAACCACCTGGACATCGCTCCCCGTTATGCCAGCATCCTAATGGGTATCTCCAACGGTGTGGGGACTCTGTCTGGAATGGTCTGCCCACTAATTGTTGGTGCTATGACAAAGAACAAGGTAAAGCCTTCTCCTCAGCAGATGTAAATATTAAACATAAAAGAATAAACGAATGGATGAAACGTTTTATTTGGATTTTGTTTATAGTCAAATAAAAATACCAATTGGATAAGAAGTAGACCAGGGATGGGTACTTAAGTGATGGAAGGGGCCACAGTGTTTTGTTGATAGTACCAGAGGTTCTAAGAACAGAGCTGAAAGTAGGTGGGACCACCCAGAGTAAAGAGACTGAACCTGTGCCATGCCAACCCGAGCTGGGTCAAGTCAAGCCCATGGAAAAGAGCCATAAGTGACAGATTAGAGCATTGTGAAATTTATATTTATAATTTGTACAAAGTAAAATTGTAATGAGTACCAACTAGCTCTTAACATAAAGAAATATATATTTCCCTACAGACTCGAGAGGAGTGGCAGTACGTGTTCCTGATAGCATCGCTGGTGCACTACGGAGGGGTCATTTTCTATGGGATTTTTGCGTCGGGAGAAAAACAACCGTGGGCCGACCCGGAACTGACCAGCGAGGAGAAATGCGGCTTCATCGACGAAGACGAGCTGGCRGAGGAGACGGGTGACATCACCCAGAGTTACGGGGCTTTCGGGGGTCCCGCTAAAACGTACGGTGCGACCACCCAGGTGAACGGAGGCTGGGCCGCTGGCTGGGAGAAGACGGAGGAGTACGTCCAGGAGGAAGCACAGGAAGGAGGCTACGGAGGATACAGGCAGGACGAGGGGTATTCTTAGACCAAAAAAACACACGAAACTGACTCGTTTTCCTGTGTGTGCATCAGTTTTAGTCATACGAATATCAACAAATGACAAACAAGAAAAGCTACAATCCATCGTCGTATTGTTTGCACAATTTAAAAAAATGATTAATGTAAAAATAAATTAATACATATGAAGATATTTGATGAATAGAGGTGTAGCACATATCAAATTGGCAGTATGTAAATGTACTAATGCATATTGATAATAGATATATTTATTTGGAGTGCAATTGTGCGTAAACGTAATTATTTCCATCCCATCAGCTGAGGCTTCGCTGAAGCCTGTAGGAAAACATAGAAAGCACATCACAGCTGACCATGACGGGTCAGGTCAACGGTTACAGTTCAGCAGCCTATAAACCAGCCGTTTGAGTGTAGAAATATCACTGCACAACACGAAACAGAACCTAGACACTCTGATGTTAGAGATCGTACTGTATCACTCCCGACTGACGTGACCTTTCAAAGCACCGGTATGATTATTTCTGTCCTCTTCTCACTGACTTCTGTATGTAAATGACCTGAAACGGTGACCCACATTAGAGATTTGAAGGGTGATGTGTTGACTTATGATGAGATTTTTCTTTGCTTTAAACCTGATTTCACCTCTGCAGCTGAAGCCGTCTTTCAGATCTTTTGAAGTGGGAATCTGTGAAAATGTTATGAACAACGCCTGTTTTATTTGTTGTGGAAAACTTTTTAATCAAACTTAGTTTGGAGAAATAGTATAACTCCATCAACCTAAGGGGTGCAACAATAAATGTTTCTGTATCGAAATGTTCAATATCGAACAATACAGAATTTTAAAATTTATTTTATCAACTTGTCTTCTGAAGATGCTCTGTGTTGAAGACTCAGTGGATCTGTGTTCGACTACTCCACCTAGGCTGCATTGTTGAGCACAGATCCACTGAGAAAATTGCTGTTTCAGCAACATTTTGAGGTTAAACAAATGTAGTTAATTTCAATCAATTACAAGTTAAGAAGGGCGTGGAAATTTCTTTATTTTTCTTTTTGTATCAGAAAAAATATTGAAGCGTGAGACTAAAGTATCAAAGCAAATCGTGACTTTTCTGTATTGTTGCACCTCACTAACTKTAGGCACCATATAAGAATTTGAGCCGGTAGATGAACAGCGCCTCTACAGAGTGGTTTTTACTACAAGTTTTAAGTCCTGCCTTTTCCCCGTAAGCAACTGGACTCTTGTTGTGGCTCCTTGTTCAGATGTTTGTTTTCAAAACACATYTAGCTGTATCTAGTTTATGCTCAAAAGAAAGCTAATGCGGCGCCATGATTGTGTGTTGTGGAGTGGGGCGGGACTTAAAGCCTSACATCTCTAGTGATGAAACATGGCAGCCCTCGTAAACTGGTTTCTGCTTGCTTCAAGTCTCATCAATAAGAGACGGTGAGCAGATTTGACCTAACACCTGCCAATGTTACGTCCGGGTTGGTGAGTTAGGCGGTCATCCAACAACCAAAGTTGATGGCTGCCATTTTAAAAAAGCTCTAACGTAAACAAAAATCTCTCATTGATGCAAATGCTTTTTTTTGTAAACTTTATCATCATCTGTCAGTTTCACATTATTTTATTTGTCTAGAGTTTGGTGATTCTTTGCAAGCACAAACAGCAGCAGCAGCTAGTTGTAGCACTTTTGATGCAACCTGAGGCACCTCATTGGAATATTGTATTTATATTGTGAAGCTGACTGCCATGTAAAGTTTACAAACAGGCACTCACGTGATCATACTTTGGTCTTAATGAGCTACCTAGAGTTTAATCAGAATTAAACTATATTCCTCCAAACTGTAGCCTTTCAAAGAGCTATCTACAACAGGTAAGATATTAACTGTTCATGACCATTTGACAGAATCCCACTCCTAAAAATCTGAATGCTCTTTTTAATTTTTTTTCTGTAAATCATCACATCTCAGAAGTTTAATGGTTTCACCTTTATTTTTCTCCACATTATTGTCAGATATATTTAGTTTAAGAGTTTAAATGAAAAACATATAGGATATAAATATTTATGAATATTATATGTTTAAAGATTCAGTTTGAGGGACCACAATATTTATGGTCAAACTTGGCCTTAAAAGAGGGTTTGTGCAATGAAAGAAATTGTGTAAATTAACCCAAATAAGATCTATATGAGGATTCTGAGAGTAAAAGCATTTATTTAAAAAAAGATTATGAATATTTGCAGAAAAAAATATTTAATTAACCAAAACCTGTCAAATCAGTCTCATCCTGAGCTGTAGTTTGATTCAAACRTCAGAACTTTGAGTATTCGTAGCTCTTCTCGTCACTTCAGGTCATGTTCAGGCATCTTTTTTTATGCATTTCTATTTTATTTGAATGTCATAAAGTAAAATGTGTTTAATGTAAACCTTATGGAAGAGCATCTTTTTTTCATAAAATAAAAGACACGCAAAACACGCTTGAATAACACACAGAATGATCTTCAGTGCTGTTTTTTTTACATAAATCACGAGTTTAGGTGGAGCACATATTATCAACAATGATAAACAATAACTGTCAGATGATTCATAGTGCTATAATCTCAATTCTGCCAAGTTCAACAAAAAAAGTGAGATAGAGATTTGGGAGATGTGATTTTTGGTGTTTTACGATTAAAATAAAGGATTATAAAAGTCGTGAACATTCCTGAACAAGTATTTTATATTTGTTTACATCTAAAAGTCACTGAAACCAGATCTTTTATTTTGTAGTTTGAGTGACAATAAAGTGGAAGTGATAATCACTCGTGCATTTTAAAATACACTGCTCTTTGTGTATTTTTTTCCACTATTGAATAGGATATATTTTATAAATCACTATAAAATATAAGGATTTATGTGGAGTTTCCTAGCTGGAATAAAYACGACATCTGCCAGAATCACATGTTCTGTTTTCATTCATATTATTACAGAGAAAGGTTTGAAGGGGGCCTTTTTTCATTTTACCACGTGTCTGTGAGGACCTCATGTCACTATAAAGAGTAGATTTGTGTGGATGTGTATTTATGCATGGAAAAATGTGGAAAATGTTGTATCTGTCCATTTGTTTCTGTTTTTTACAAGCTTTTTTTCTGTCTTTGTCTCAGACACTGTTACTGATGTTTCAATTTGTTTGCACAATTAACCAAAGATTTGAAAAATAATAAAAAAATTGCTTTGTTTTAGCTGAAAGTGTAATATGTTTTAGGGCAGAGCAGTTCTGATTTGAGGAAAACAAACAAAGCAATAAAACAGCAGTAATAGCTCTGGTCAAGAAGAGTTTTTAATTTTATTGATTTTTTTAATGCATTCATTTAAAAGTTGTGTTTTTTTGTGACAATAAATGTAGAAAAACTTGTAAAGATAAAAAAAAAACATATAAATGTATAAAAACCTAGAATTAGAGTCCACCACAAACTGCCGTGACACAAAGAGGAGAAAGTCGAGGCGTTTGTGCGTGGGCTGCTCACCAGATGAGAATGATAAAAAGAGCTCCGTCTGACAGGCCGACGCTCTTCTTCATGTTCCTGTTTTTGCTTTTTGGTGTGCTCCACACTGAATGTGTCACTGTGCTGTTGTTCCTCCCACCCTCTGCATTTCAGTTGTGTCTTTGAAATCAGTGGCTGAACCCCTCACTCCCTCCCCACAACCCCCTCGTTGCTCCACATGTATCTTCTCCTCACCCCCTCTGCACAGCCTTCCACAGTGTCTTTACGGATAAAACCTAAACATGCGATTTTGAACAGAAATGACCAACGTGCAACCTGAAATAGTGAGACGTTTCCCATTTTTGTGCCTCTGAATTTACAGTGTGGTCCTATGGCTTCTGTTGATGTGTAAAATCGAGAGGTTTGTTGATGTCAAACTGAAATAATCTATTTCCTTTTTTGATATATAAAAAAAAGATGAAACAAGTCTGTGTTTGTTCTGAGTGTTTGTGCTGACGAGTGCAGACGTGCAAAAAAGTCAGACGATATTAAAGAACTTATGAGAAGT
Source organism: Austrofundulus limnaeus (assembly GCF_001266775.1). Classification (NCBI taxonomy): domain Eukaryota; kingdom Metazoa; phylum Chordata; class Actinopteri; order Cyprinodontiformes; family Rivulidae; genus Austrofundulus; species Austrofundulus limnaeus. Next base: position 6,712 of record NW_013953704.1, read on the forward strand.
GGTTCATGGTTTTGTTTTCTAAATAAAAAAATGTGTGATTGTTCAAGCACTGATCTGGAGCTGAAGTGAAACCTCCAAAACAAAAAAATATTCATACACTCAGAGAATGTGAATGATCCTCAGCTACAACTACACCAAGTTTAGGTGTTTATTGGAAAGAAATATCACTGAATAAAAACAGTTTTGTGTTTTTTAAGTTAATCCAGCCATGGAGGCCATTTTAATTTGGGTTTACTCCAGAATTTTAGGAATTTTGGATCAAAATATTGAGGTCATTTCCTGAAAATTTAATTAAAATCTGTTAAGTAGTTTAAGATATGTTGCTAACAGACTGAGTTGAATTCAGATGGTTAATGGCAAAATTTAAAACAAAGATTTTGGGAATTTGTCTCAGTTACTACTACACCCAGTTTTAGGTCAATTAAGGTCAATTTTATTGAGCTGTAGCTATTTTTTGAGTTTTTTAAGTCAGCTCAGGTTGATTCCAAATTAGTTGTGCAGTGAATACTTTCTACACGTTTATATCATATTTGGGTAAAGTTACAGACAAAAAAAAAAAAAAAACACAACAGCATCACTCAGTTTTTAAATGAATTTATCCCTGAGGGAGATGCCTGCCTCTTTAATAATCCCACTAAATATTTCATCAGCTTGTAGGATTTTTAAAAAAAGCTGCATTGCAAAAAGATTTGTCACCTGAAGGAAAAACATGTAATGATAAAGTTAATCTTTTGTTATTTAATTAGAGAAATAAACTGCCAAGTCTAAACTTACTTTCCAGTTTATTTTGTCCAGAATGTGGCTAATTTAAAAGATAATAAAATAAATAAATAAAAACAAGAGGTTCAGAAGTGAAACTGTGTTAATATCAGCACAGGGAGCCTCTCAGCAGGCAGAGTCTGAGACGTTCCAAAGGCCACAGGAAGTGCTCGGTTAATGGCTGCCCTCCTTCCCTATGAATCCAATCGATGAGGTCGGTCCCCAAGAGTTCTGCTGCTCCTATCGACTGTTCTAACCTCTTAATGGAGATGAGAGGGAGGAGGAGCGCTTTTTCAGCTATTAGAAAGCATTATTGTGATTTATGGTCTGATTTCTACACTTTAACCCACACATCTTTAGATCTATATGGTCTTTAGAGGAGAAACAGCAAAACACTGATAATAAAAATGTTTCCCTTTGAATACCTATTATTTAAGCTTATTTTGCATTTGCAAACCTGTTGTTGTTGTAGTACCACCAACCTACAGTTCTTCACATTAGAATTCCAGATTACAACACATTTAATATATTTTATTATGCATTTATTGTATATTTCCTGAGTTTGTGCCTTGATAAGCATCTGCAGAGTGACTTTCCATGAGTTCTCTGCAGATTCAGACCACACTCATGTCCCTAACAACACTGACGTCAAACAACTCTGCAKGGGCTTTGAAAAGCCCAAGGTGACTCAGAGATCAGTGTTTGATTGATGCATGACTTCTGGATCAGGTGATTTTTTTTAAAACATGCTCCTTGTTCTCTCTCTCGCGTGTGCGTGTGTGTGTGTGTGTGAGAGAGAGAGAGTGTGTGTGAGAGAGAGAGAGAATAAATGTGTGTCTGTGGGTGTGTTTTATTAGGACTCCTGTCTGGTCTCAGTTCACTGCTGTAGTTAATTTGACAAGCTCAATAAACGTGTCACCAGTCGAGCCTAAATGCTGTTTTCTCACAGTCAACCAGCCTGAACCGTCATGCTGTCCTGGTCCAAGCAGGGGGAGGTGACCCAGAACCTTTTGAATATCAACTAGCTAAGCTTGGAAAATTGGAAAAGGAAAAATACTTGCAGATAATTCACAAAAACTGAAAATATATWTTTTTTWAAAAAAAGGTTGTTTTTCTGGAACCTGATGCAAGATGTGTGCAGAAATAAGCCGCTTTAAACTTTTGCATCATCCAAACCTAAACGCAGCGTGTGGGCACGGGTCAGTGACAGCAAGGACGGGAGAATGAGCGTGCATATGTTGAGCATCTTAAGTGACTGTTCAAATATCGGTTGGTGGGGGGCAGGTGCTGCTGCACCCTCCAGGGATCGGAGGGCAGGGACTGGGATGCCAAAATCACTCTTTAATGACTTGGGGGGAGAAAGGAGGGTGGGTCCACGTCGTCCTCAGGCCTCTAAGGTCCTGTGTGGCTCATAAATAAAGTCCTGATTTGCACAATTTGCCTCCAGCAGCTCTGAGCAGGTTGCAGGAGGAGGAAAAATCTGTTTTGGACAGAATGTTGGTCTGAGACCAAACAGGACGGATAGCTTTAAAATACCTTTTAGCACCTCGAATGCCCAGAATCTCACTGTTTAAGTCCCTCTTTCTCTTTTTATTTACTTTTTTATATTTTTATTTTATTTATTTTATTTTTTTGCTTTAACTCAGCCTCTCCTGGTTTCTGTGGTCACACTCACACCCACGTGTGAGCTGTCCATGGTGCTCGGTGAAGCGTCATCACAGGGCGTGTTCACAGAGCCAAACATTGACAAAAAATGAACTCTGGGAAGATTCCACTCTACAAGCTGCCCTTCTAACACCCCCCCCCCCCCCAAAAAAAAAAAAAAAAAACCGACTCCAAATCCGTCCTGATTGGTTTGGAAAATGGCAGCAATATCCTCCTCCTGCACGGATCAGGAAGCACAATTGGCTGCACAAACCAGCCTTTTAACACTCCAGCCACAGCTGGCTGGCATGCATGCATATTATATATATATATATATATATATATATATATATATATAAATAATCACGGCCCTCCACCTCCTCCTCTTCTCCCCATGTGACACCTAACACCACGACAGGAAGTGCGTCATCAGTTCGTCAGGGGGAGAGCCTCTGGGGCGGGGTGGTCTAATATTAGGAAGTCAAAAAGTCTCTTTCATTGGACACAAATAAAACTCCAAGCGTAGTGCAGGATTATGTTCAGGGCACGAGATCTGCAGAGTCCTTCATGTTTTTGTTCTTTGTTTGAATGAAGGTTCAACATTTCATCTCCAAAATGATGCAACCTTAAAATATATCACAGTTGAAGAGTTTGTCTTTTGTTTAATACGAGAGTTGATCGTTTTAATCCTGATGGTGTTTTGATAGAAAAACAACTAAAAGTTCATTTTACAGCTTGAAATGAATTCTGTACAGCAGTGGTCCTAAATTAAAATCCAGCAAAGTTTGCCCCCCAAAAAAGAATGATCTCCAGCATATATATGTACATACAGTATATATACATAAACACATTTCTTTTAGCAACATTTGTTAAAGTTTTCTTTACTCACTAATTTGTATTTTGAGCTCTGTACCTCTCTATGGGCTGAAAAATGTGGTAAAAGCTGTGCAGAAAACTGCAGTGCCTAAAATAAATGACAGTAATGTGTAAGCAACAGTCTGTGCTACATTACTTTACTCAAATTGCTAAAATTCTTGGTCCAGATAAAACTTTATGTAGACAAATGATGCTTTTAAATCCTTTAGTTGGGGTCCAAATAAATTGGAACTACAAAGCTTTGGTCTGAATTCCWCCTTGTTGTAACTCCTCAAGCCCTTCTTTCACCCTTTTTCTGAAGTGTTTCAGCTCAACTCATTTTGAGGCTGTCTCTTTAAATCCAAATGATGCACGCCACACCCCGCTCCCCTCCAGCTTCCAGAGAGGTCCATTCTAGTTTGATGGAGGGGCATCAGGCATCGGGTCTTCGAGTAATCCCAGCCCCCGTGAAATTTAACTACAAGTCTTGGTCCAGATAAGACTTAATTAGGGTCCTGATCCGGATTATTTTAGGATTAGAGTGCAGTTGACACGATGTGAATTCAAGAGAAGGAATCAGATCCTTTTTTTTAATTAATGGCACTAAGGCACCTGGACTGGAGTGTTTGTGTGCAGGGTTGTATACGCTGGCTGGCAGGGTCTCATTCAGCCTTGCCTCTCAGTGCTCTGTCACCAGATGGGAGCTTGCATTAGACATGTGTGTGCGTGTGTGGTGGGGTTGGGGGGCATTTCCCAAAAATCCAAGCCTCCTTTTGTCCTCTCGCCTGTCACCGATGGCTTCACAGTGGGGTGACTAACACTCTCCAAATCTCATTAAAAAGTGAGAGATCGGGTGGGGGGGGGGGGCTTTTCGGGTTTAATGGGTCACGTACAGCAGGTCTGTGTGTCGAGACAAACGCTTTCTTTGCAGCAGATTTTGCACAGGAAAAACAAAACAAAATTAAATAAAACAATAGCCAACGAGGTGAACCACACTCCAAATACATTTCCTCTGATGATTTATTGATTTGATTTCATGCTATCAGCACTTCATGTCCTCCTGATTTCATTAGCCACGGTGATGTGACACATCTGATAGAGAGGTCTCAGAGCAGAGGGGCTCTATCACAGCCCACCCCTTTTGTTGTGCATTTAGAGAGTGGTCTCTGCGCACCCTCCCTTATCACTAACCAATAAACCCATTTTCCACGGCTGTCATTTGTGCTCACCAATGTGAACCCTGATAAAAACAACTGATAAACAATCCTCCTCCAAACAGGCCTCTTATTATCTCATGTTAAACTATTTGCTGTAATTGCTGCTWTGAATGGCTTAACAACAGGCCCATTTGTGCACCCTGCAATTTACCCATTAGGGYCAAAAATTGCTTTAAAATTGCGGGCAATTGCTTCTCGTCTGCCTCGAGAACCAGGCGTTTGCTCCGCAGTTATAAAAAGAATCACTTGTCGTCACAAAGCCGTTTTTAATCGAGAAGATAATGAYGCTCGTTTGCGTTAATCCGAAGCTTTTGTGTTTTTTGTGTTGTGGAGTGATCAAAAACTGACGCGAGGTCCCTTTAAGAGCTGCGCCTGTGAGAGCAGACACCTTGGGACAAGTGTATGAGGGAAAGAGGGTCAGACAATAAACAAACGGGAGAAAACACACAGGAGACACACAGCCTCTGATGTTTGCTTCAGAGAGATCACAGGAAAACRTGCAGCCTTCACATGATTCACCTCTCAGCAGGTTCATCTCAACAAACACATGCTTTTTAGGATCATGCTTTTGTTACTGTATAAAAAGCCCTTTAATAATATACATGCTAATATTTTATTTTAATTTGYACTACCTATTTAATTATAAATATGTATCTCAAATTAAGGAGTTCACTAGCTATAGCTAAAGCTAAAGTTTAGGCTAGCTTCTCTATCAACTAGAAAATATAATCACTGCTTGTGTCCAAATTCAGGAGACACTTCCTTTGAAGGCTGAATTTGAAGGCTCCTTCARTTGCAGCCCTCAAATGCATCCACTTTTTCTCCTGATTTGAGGGGGGGAAGGTGCACACTATCCCAAAGTGCACTGCTAGCCGACCAGGAGATTAATTTACTTGTATTGGCAGAAAAAGCAAGTGACAGGAGTGCAGTTTTATTAAAAATCTTTTGTTGTAAAATTTGAAAGATTAAATCAAATATTTTTTATATAGCCCTGTGATGGACTTGCGACCTGTCCAGGGTGTACCCCGCYCCTCGCACTGTGACTGCTGGATATGGGCACCAGTGACCCACACAACCCTGAAAAGGAAGAAGCGTGTACAGAAAATGGATGGATGGATGGATATTTATTTATATTATACTTGTTATAAATCATTGTAAACAAGTTCATAAGTCAGAAATAATGTGCAAGGGCTAAAAGACAGTTTTGCAAACCTTGAGAAGTCAAGTGGGAGTGAAAGGATTAATTCACCTGTTTTTTTTTTGTTTTGTTTTTTTGCGATTTGAAGTCAACAAATCCTCTGCAGCAGTTGCAGCTCAGTGATTTAGTACAGTAAGGATGTGCAGTTGCTGAAATKTTGAGGCTTATGAAAATTGGGGGTGTATGTTTCAGTTTGAGATGGTCCTGAACATCAAATGTTGCTTTTCTTTGTTTCTCATCTTTTATAAAACATTTTACACAGATGATGTAGTTTTAGTACACTGTGTGATGTTATTACTGTCCATATATAGGCACCCCTATAAACTTTTTAATTAGTCATCGATAAAACGACCACATAACATCTCTAACGTTTTAATAAGGTAAGTAAAGCTGGAAAAGGAGAGTCAAATAAAAGAGTATAAATGATCTTTCTTTCATCAACTTCTTTGTTATGTGAAGCTTGTCCTTCCCTCCCTCGCCTTCCTCCTCACTCTGTCACTGCTGCATGGTGACTCAGACTCTGCAGAGGTGCTACATCTGAATGAAATGCCGGATGAGTCACACACAGATCAGACGCCGTCCATCTCTGGAAACTTTTTTTTTTTTGCATTTAAATACACAAACAGTCTGCAGATTTGTCTTCACTGTTTATCTACCAGATTTTGACTCCACAGACAGCGAGCTGTCACGGTCAAAGTATCAAACACTCATTTTTGGGCTCCTCTCTGCACCTCCACATGATGYAAACAAGCTGATTTTAATGGTCTTCTCTTCACACCGCCCTGACCGCCGCTGCGTGAGCAGAGCACACGCTCACTGTGAATCYGTCAGTCTGCCGCTCCTCATCCTCTCACTCTTTCTGTCCATCTGTCAGTCTTTTCTCCGTCTGCTCGATCAGAATTGGCAGGCATGGTGTTTGAAACCACTTATACACCTAATTCTTCCTCTGACACACACAAACACGTGCAAAGTCTTTGCTGGAGAGGCTTCAGTAAGTCAACAGCTCCCTGTCAGCAGTAACTAAAACTAACATGAACACAGAACAGGAAGTTTTCATTTTTATTATCTAATACTCTCAGAGGCATCACTGTTTAATCCACTGCTCAGAACATGCTCAGAATAAAAGGTCAAATCTTGACCATTATGATCCTGAAACCATTTTAAGTTAAAATCAAAAGAGATCTTTCTAAAGCAAACAGTTTTAATGACGAGCAAAAAGCTGTCGAGGCAGCAAACTGGAGCTTGTGGGGACCAGACACGGCCACATTGAGACAAAACGGACACTCGTGGTGCACGATGCAAAACCAAAGAACAAACAAACTAATGAACCCAAATACCCAACACCTGTGCAGACAGGATCAGGTGCAGGTGGGTGTGTCAGAGGACAGAGTACTCAGAAATACATGATACACAATCAAAATACAGAGAGGATGCTGTAACCGAAACACAGATCTCATCAGTCTCCAAACTGCAAAAAAAATCTTGATCTGAAATCTAAAATCTGTCGTTCTGAATGTGTTTGATGTCTTCATAAAAACAACAGGAATTTTACATTCTGATTTTAATACACTGTAGTTTACAGAGGAGTAAATTTTAGAAGAAAAAAAATGTTTAGGGGTAGTTTTACACCACCGTACTTTTTTATTTTACTTGAGTAAAATTATTATGAAGTATGGCTACTTTTACTTGAGTAAAATTTTGGAGTACTTAGCCCACTGTAAGTAACTTCACTGAATGAAGAACAAACATGTTTTAAGCAGAAATGCACCAGAGACACACACATTTATACTGAAGTTGTAATCATGTTATTTATTTGTAATATGATTTTTTAAATTTTAATCTTTATAAAAATCAAAATTTGCTCATAACTTTGTTTTTTTGGTCTGATGACATTTTGAAATGTTAAATCAGATGTTATGATCTGTTGCTACTCAAGTAGCCTCTTTACAAAATACTCTCTTACTTAAATAATTTCTTGATTGCTAACTTTTACTTTTACTTGAGTAGAACTACGTTGAAGTATATAGTGCCATTCTTGGGTACTTTCAAACTGTTACCTGACGATTTAAGCTTTCCTACTCGTCAGCTTATTAATCACGTAAAGCAACAACTAAAAATGTTTTTTCTTGTCATTATTTGTCCCCTAAAAATCAGAAATATTTCAGCACATTTTTCATAACAACTCTCTGGAAAACAGAACTGTTAGTTTTCCTTCACTCAGAGCTGAGGGGGTGTACCAGATCCACACTTCCATCGAAGGATTGTTCTGATTCTTTCTGAGCTGATGTGTCACAGACGGTGTCCAGAGCAGAGTCAGATCAAATGACAGTTTTATTTTATTTCACCTGTGTTATCAGGATAACTTTGAGTTGGAAAGGACACGTTTTGTTAAAAGTCTACCAGAGGAGTTGTGCTGAACGTTTGTTAATAAGATATTTCATTTATTTACCTCCTAACAAAAATGTTTTTAACATACTTTCTTGTCAGTGAAGGGTTTAAATATTACAGTGTACATCCTCGTGTGTCTACATGTTTTTATTTTTGTATGTTCCACTTTCTCTTCTTCTCTACGTCTTTTGTCCCAGGTTTCAATTGTGAGATGAGTTTCTATGGAGACCAGTGGAAAAGAGGAAAAAAGGTGAAAAAGAGAAAYGTGGCTGTCAGGAAACACCTTGAGACCTTGAGACTGGAGCTGAAAGAGTGAGAACACAGAAGACATTTTCTTATTTCATCTGAATAATATTCACTAAATCTCGACACGAAGACTCACATTCGTACAGTTTTCTTTTTCAGTTATTACAATTTAGAAACGAAAACGGAAAGAAGCACATTTGCTGAACCTTTTCCCATCATCACACAGCAGTGACAGTGATCTGTCTCGTGTTGACAGAGGTTAAGAGACTCGGCAGTGATAATACAGCCGTTTCAGGCACTCCATCACTTGATAATTACATTACTCTGGTACTCCATTGCTTCTGCAGGGTCCCCATAATCTTGTTAAAATCCAAATGATTGGAATGGCGGTGACAGAGACGAACGAGTCGGCTGCTGTGGGGCTGAGCCCTCTCCATGTCTGACTAAAGGTTTGAAGTGCTTTAAGCCCTTTGTCAGGTAACCATGGAGCTGCATAGGCATACAGCTCTGAAAGGGACAGAAAATCCTTTTCAGTTCCAATCAAAGAAAAAAAATCCATTTGCTGTTTGAGGAAGATATGAGAGTCCGCACTTTACATACATATACATATTTTTTATATTTTTCAAAATAAATATATAAGCGCATCACAATGGCTGCTCTTCATTCAAAGTAAACGTGGCTCCCCTTTTTCTTTTTCAGGCTTGCATCTCAGTTTTGGGATTAAGCCACTATGCTGCCCTCTGGTGGCCGAGTCTGACTTTCCTTCAAAGCGTTGCTTTTTRAACAGACCTGCAAATACAGGCACACATCATTGAAAATGTGGCTGTTTGTCTTCCTTTCTTTCCTGCAGTAAACTGAAAGGTGAAGTGGAGTAATTTCCAGAYGGGCTCCAGGTTTTGGCACTCGGTGTGACGGGTAGTTTAATTAAAGTAAAGGTCTGCCCTGCAGCTACTGACTGCCTGGCCTGCCAGTCTGAGTCGAGGTAACCAGAATTCATTTTTCATGACCGGGGCCGACGGACAGATTATTTATTATTCAGTTATATGAGCACCTCAGCACCACACACCCACCGACAGGCTGTGACTGTGTGACAGGTTTCATGCTTTGGAAKGATTACTTTTGGGACAGTGTAATGACATTATTACAATCACAGTAAATTACTCTTAGATGAGAAAGGGAACATTAGAATATAACTGCTGGGKAAAAGCCTCCAGCCACCTGGTGACCCAGAGCAGGTCAACGTAAAATAAAAAGATTCATAACTTACTAATACAGAATTTCAAGAAAAACTTTTTAGTTGTTCAGACTGAACCTTAGTCATGGTAAAAAGTGCATAAAACACAACAAAGCAGCCCCCAGATCATTGGCTCTTGTTCTCAGAATAAAACAGAACAAATTAATCTACGAAATCCACATTTTCATTATTGGATACTGAAATGAGTAAAAACAGATTAAACTGAATTTTTGGTAGTCTAACACGGGATGTTTTGAGTCAAGTCAGGAGCTGTTRATGCAAGTTTTGAGCAAATTTTTAAAAAGTCAAAAAAAGAAAAGAAAAGAAAATGCAAATCAGATGTGTTTCCATCAACTAGCTTGGATTGAATCAACCAGGCTACGTAAAGTGTAATTATTTATGCATGGCTGGTAAACAGGAAGTAAACTCGCAGCAGGAACTACACATCTCAGGACAATGGGAGAGAAGTTACCAGGAAYGTGTTGCTACTATTGGGAAAGTTGTAATTATTCTGTCATATCAACTAGTACTGGTGTGTTACATGCTGTCTGGAGACGTWGAAAAAGARATATAATTCTCTTCACRTTACGGGAATATCCGGGAAGACGTTGACAGTGTAAGGAGGGTCCAGCTGCAGCTGGTACAACTATTGGACCACAGGAACAGCTGATCGAGATAAATGTTCACTACGTCAGAACTTCGACAAATGTGTTTCCATCTCCCCTTTTGCGCATTAAATCTTTTTTGGAAAATCAAAAAAACACCTCAAACGAGTGTAAAAACTTTTGTCTTTTGCGAAACTGAAGATATTTTTGCAAATTTTGACATTTCCATCCAGCTTTTCTAATGCCATATTTCAAAATGTGCACAAAAACATTGATGGAAACACAGCTAGAGGTGGTAGTTTTACAAGAATCAATTTGCAGACAGTTCCTGATACAACAAGAAACTGTTGTTATTTTCATTAAGTTTTATATCAAATTTGAGAACTAAACTCAAAGCGCGTCATCAAAAATGATTTTAAAAAATCCTATAAAAACAGAACAACCTAAAAATATACTGATTTACATAAGTACTATAAAACATACAATAAAAAAACTACATACTGTCAATGGCAAGCTATGGTTGGCATTAAAATCCCAGGTTTAAATCCCGGACGAGCCCCCATATGTCACAGGCCGATTCACTGCGGGACTAAAAGAGGTGACAAGACAGGTTTGTATACCCAAATATAAGATTATCTATATAAGTCAGTAGCAAACACAAAACAAAACCTAGGATTGAGGCTTGTGATTTGAATGGCACTGACAGACATGAAAGACGAAAGAGAAACTGATTAGAAAAAACATGAAGAAGCCCACACAGGTGTTCCTAAAAGCCCCGAAGAGGACATCAGGATGTAATTACATCATCATGAACAGCATAAACCTTTGTTGGACTGTGGTGTTGGAAAAACTATGTTACATTATGGCTGCTAGATTAACATGCAAATGTTTCTTGCTTTGTCTCATTAAAAAAAATACACACTTTATGTTTAGAGGAACAGCTGGTGATAGGTTTTACAAAAATAAGAATTGTATTGTTTTATAATCCTCCCATGGAATGATGACCATCCTGCATCTATTCATGACTCTTTTTACTTTATTGGTTATTAAGGTATTTTTTAACCTAAACTTGGTTTGAATAAAGTCAGCATGAAGACATCTAAACAACAACAAAAAAAGTAACAGTAATGAAAGTGTGCATCACACAGAGAACAAGTTTCATCCAGACATCTCTTTCTCCCTCAAAATGAGATCCACTCTAATCTGACAGAATGATAAAACACTTGTGAGTCTCTAATAAGTGTGTCCCCATCTGACGGGCCTCAGGTCCTCTTGACCCAGGGGACCAATTTGAGTGTTGCACAGCACATGGTGCTCTGCTGAATTATCCACCCCACCGCCAAAGGGAAGGGGCAGAAGTGTGGGGGTACAAGATGAAGGAGGATTTAGGGTTTAGTTGTCTTGGCAACCTGAGATGCCATCTGTCATGTGTGTGTTAATCCACATCCTGTAGCCGAGACAGTTTTAATTTAATCATATTTTCAACAGAAGAAGTGAGGTGTATGATTTTTTTTTACTCCAACTGAAATGAAATGTGACAAAACTAAAATGTGACTCATTGTCTTGTCCTCCACGACTCCGATGATGATATTTTTTCAGAAAAAAAGCAACAACAATCATTTAAAAAGTATGTTTGACGCATTCTACTGCCAAAGAAGAAGTTGTGCTGTCATTTTCTGAGAAGGAAAGCATCAGCTTTTCACTTAAAGGAAACAATATGCGATCTCTGACGTCAGTTTACTATCAAAACTGTGATCCAGATGCTGATTCTACATATTAATGTGTGTGGGAGCTTTCAGACACACCATCAGTWTGTTCACAGTACTCTGAGGCTCATTTAGCCTTTAAAACAGAAACAGGATATGATTCATGCTGGATGTGCTCTCTGTCTTAAAAACCTCCTTAAAATCAACCAAAGAGAGGTGAGGGTAAATTCAAAAACGATTGCAGGAAATGTAATCCCTTAGAGATGCATTAACACACACCTTCATTAAGATTCACAATAAGTGTAGCTCTGATGAATACTAACCAGAGAAATGAGGAGGAGGTCAGTGGGGAGGTGGGCTTATAGAGGAAGAGGGGGCGTGTGTGATGGAGGCAGGGACACAAGGGACTCGTCCCCCGAGGGGAGAGGCTGCAAATGAACCAGCAGTCACACCTGAGACGGAGCCTCAAACACAAGGACGAGGAGTCCCAATGTTGGCTTTAGTTTTTAGCTGATTGATTGAGGCCCTAAAGATGCTTTAAATCCTAATTTAACAATAAAATCACATTTTGGGGAATAAAATGTTCAAATACAAACAGAAGCTATAAAAATAGATGAATGTATACCGTACTTTACAGGGGTGTCAAACTCATTTTCACTAAGGGCCACATGAGCATTAAGTTGGTTCTTAAAGGGCCAGTTGTAATTAACTTTGATGTTTGTGTTTAACTTCAACCAACTGTGGATCATCATCTTCCTGTATGTGGTATTTTCTGCATGGAAACAGCATTTTAACACATTCTCTTCTAAAAATTGAAAAGTACCCTGTGCATGACTGATTGAAAGTGAAATAAAGTATACAGAAATATGATAAAAAGCAAACGTAAGAGAGTTTTACTCATTGTTCAGTTGTGGTAAGTAGCTTTCATGTTGAATTCTGAACTTTCCCACTTTCCGACAGGGAATTCCCATGCATAATCAACATGTATTATGAGAGATGTAGTTYATGGACAATGGTGGCTTTACAGGAGCTTATTTTGAGACATTAWTGCAGAAAATTACTCAGGGGGCTTAATTTATTCAAGGCCAGCACGACATTTATCTAGTTTCACCAGATTTTATATTTCACCTTTTAAATTTGTTTAATTCAAACTACTGATATAAAAACTCTGTAGAGCTATCAATCTGAAATTTTAACTTCAGCAGTCATAATTTTGTATTTTAGAGACATAATATAATCCAGCATGTCCATCAGACTTGGACAGGTCTTTAACCACATCTGAGCAAATGTCCAAACTGGACAAATATTTCCAAATAATGTAATTTCTAAATGATTCAACACAGAGACTTCACTACCATTCATATTTACTCACAGCATGATTAAATAATTGATATTCAGCAATGTCAATCACAGCTGGGGGACATTCAGCAAATACCTATCAACAAACAGCCAAAACACTACAAAAACAAAACACTACAAAAAAAAAACACTACAAAAACCCAGAAATCTTCACTTTTTCAAGGCATCAGCTTATAAAACCACCAGCAGAAGAATAAAAAAGTTTTTCACTTACCTTTGATGCACAATTTGTCCTCTTATAACAAAAAGCAAATGGCACCAGAATGAAGGTAGTCTTTCTTTGATGACATTTTCTGTCCATAAATCMCACTTTTCCTCATCTTGAAGCACTCAACATGCAGCATGACAAATATATTTCCTCTTTAAAGCAAGTTTAGGTAACTAACTGTCCAAAAATACCATAAAAAACATGTTTTCTATGTTTTCTGTTGTCACCACTTTGGGGGRCAAAATGGCTGCCACGTTTCATTTTCAATTGCGAGGTCCACACCCCACAAATGCTGCACATTGAAGAAAAGGTAACGTGATTGGCTGCACAGCTGTAGTGTCAGAATGAAGCTCAGAGCTGATTGGCCAATTCTACAGTCAATCAATGATGGAGCATGAGGAGTTTGCCACACATTTTGGGCTTTGGAGTCTGTGTCAGGACATAACCACACCCYGGAAACAGAWTAAATTAAGCAGCYTAAGTCACATTTACACATTTAATYACGTCAAGGCCCAYGGGGCCRCATTTGGCCTGCGGGCCTTGAGTTTGACACGTTTTACAATAAACAATGCTGATTATCAGCCTCAAATCCATCATTATTTTACTAAATTCTGTGTTYTGGGTGATTTTTCTAATACTTGTGTGTTTATTTGGGCTCTTCAGAAACAAAAGAGAAACATCGGTTCTCATGTTTCTTTCAAGTTCACGTCTTGGCTCTTGTCCCATCTTTGTTTCCGGTGTAAGTCGACACCAGAAACGTGCAGGCGTGTTCAGCTCAGTTTGTTTGAGCTGCTGTGAGATTCACGTGTCGCTGATCTGAGGTGGATGAACATCTGGCTGTGAGTCATGTGTGCCTGTGGAGGTGAGGAGAAACCACCGCACGGGCATCTTTGGAAAAACAAAAAACCCTACAGGTAAAATCTGGTGAGTACATTTTTCTGTTCAAAACAGAATTAGTTGCTCATTTTAATGAATGTTAACTCAGAAAGCACATGGTGAATGGATTAGGATTTGTTATTTTGGAATGTTTTAAATTATTTTATCACTATTGCTCTGAATGGAGACAAGTTACATTGATATGTTTTAAGCTGTTTACTTAAAAAAATTGGTTATCTTTTTTTAATGTCAACATAAACTTTTGGATGATAAAATAAGTTTGAGTTACTCACAACAATAAAATTGTGGAATTTGGAAGCACTAATTTGTCATTGTTTTGTTCTTTAAATTCTATAAGCTTCAATAACCAATTTTGAAGGATTTCAGCTTTAATATATTATATTTTGTTTTCTCTTACCATGATGTTACCCTGATCTATGAAAYTGTTCTGAAGTCTTAGTTTTCACTTAATTTTAAATTGATCTGTACAGTTTTGTAAACAAACCTTAGAAGTTTTACAGATTTTTCTAAAGTTGAAGAAGCTGATTCTGTTCTGGTTGTGACGTCTCTGATCTGTGTTGATAAATAGTTTAATTAAAACCTCTAATACCAACTTAAACAAAAGGAAATAAATGTGTCTTAAGCAGTGGTTAAATGTAGTCACTATGTATTAATCACCATATAATTTTATATTTTAATGTAAAAACAAAATTTCATTACGTTAAACTCATAATTAAGACTTTTATTAGAAACACCAAAACATGTTTAGCATTTGATATAAATTTCTTATGCAAGTATGCATTTTTTCTAAACCTTTAAAAAAGACAAGAAATCATGTAAAATAATCAGATTTTTGTGAACTGATTGTGAATTAAAAACAAAAAGTATCAGTATCAGTGAGTATCAGTCACATGGAGGCAGTGCTTAAAAGCCTGAATTTTGCCTGAAACTCTCAGACTGAAGAAGTCTCTTGGAGAAGAGACGAAACGTTTCATTAGAGAAGAACCCGTCCAGAAGACCTATAGAATTTTTTTCTTTTTGATTTTTTTTTACCTGGATTACTGAGATGCATCAGGACATGGTTGTGAATTAGTTGTTTTCCAGACACACGTTCTGGTTTTACTCCTTTGCGACGTCAGTGGCAGATATGTGCTGAAGGCCGAGCCTACCAAAATCATCCATCACTTTGTCATCGAAGCTTCAGACACCGCACACGTCAGTGTTTTACATCAGAACCATCATGTTGCACACGTCGTTAGATATGAGGTCGTTTCGTTTCAGGGGTTTCCACCTAACGTTCGGTTAAATGTGAAGAAGCTGGTGTTTAATGACTGGATTCCACCGGAGCAAATCTCTGTTTGGAAGCTTTGAAGGAAGAGCAAAAATAAACAAAGTGTAACAGACACATTGATGYGTGCACACACCTGTGCGTAGGTGTGCAGATGTGGACGCCGAGCTCTGCAGGAATATAAAGGCTGCTAGTGTCTGAGAGCTGGGCCTGTGGGTGACCTTTGGCCTTCCTTCCCCAGCAGAGCCGTCCTGCAGCCGAGGTGTGAATGTTGCACCTGGATGTCCCGTCGGCCCGCTGGTCAACCTGTAAACCAGCCTCAGAC
This sequence comes from Austrofundulus limnaeus, assembly GCF_001266775.1. Classification (NCBI taxonomy): domain Eukaryota; kingdom Metazoa; phylum Chordata; class Actinopteri; order Cyprinodontiformes; family Rivulidae; genus Austrofundulus; species Austrofundulus limnaeus. The sequence goes on from NW_013953704.1 coordinate 22,620, forward strand.
TGGGCAGGCTGTGCCCCTTCACGCACATCACACAGACCTGCACCCTGTGTTTACAACAGAGCCCTTTCACTGCAAGGAATGTGGAGCTACATCCTCTGCTTCACCTCCTTTTAAACAAACAGAGAATTTGACRTCAGCAGCTCATAAAGTCGAGAGAGACTCTCAATGGGAGCCGTTTTGTGCAGACTTTGCATGTTCTCAACATGTTCTGTGGATTTTCTCTCTCTGTTCAAATAAATGCATGTTAGGGTAATTTCCAGTATTGACCTGTACTGTGATGGACCAGTAATTCAGAGCTGCTTGATAAACTGATAGGCAGTAATACTGTTGCTTTTCATGTGAAATGGTTAAGTTCATTCAGTAAACTAAGCATGGAAGCTCTTCTTTGATAAGTTGTGATTGTTTTTGCTGCCACTCAGATAAATGACTGGACAATGTGTTTGAAAGAATAAAATATTTGTTTTAAATTTTTGGGTTTTGACCAATTTACCATGTTGACTGAAGTCCGGTCTGTTTTTGTAGCCGTCATGCTCAGATGGTAATATTTCGGCTACCTTGAATTTCTCCTCTAGATATTTTGCTGAAATATCGAAAATTTATAAAAAAAAATTAGATTGTCTGTGATTTGTTGCCCTTAATAGATATAAATCAGCATTTTTCATCAGCGGTGGATACTAATGAAAATGTTTACTTTTGTTACAGTTTAAATTAGACTTTTTTTTCAGGATCTGAAATTTTATGTGTTTAAGTTTTTTTTCAATCATAACTTTTACTTTTATTTCATTACATTCAGAACATAAAAAAATTTATTTCTTTACAATTTAACACTTCAATATACTTTACAAATTTAAATATGATGAAACTCATTGTGAGTGAACAACAGTTCCACTAAACTGAGTTGAATAATTTTCTTTACGTTTAACTCAGCTCAGCTTAGTGGAACCAGCTGACATAATTAGKTTCAGTAAATTCAACAATTCATTTCTTAGAGAGTGTGTAAAAGTACTTTTACTTTCCTGATTATTGCGAGCAGTTTTACTTTTYTTATCATTGAAATTCATTTTCACCAGTCGTTTTCTATTAGTTATCATTTCTAAGTCCTTTCTATGCCTCTGGTTTTCATTAATGTTAATGTTTTATCCATCCATCCATCCATTTTCTTCCGCCTATCCGGGGTCGGGTCGCAGGGGCAGCAGCTTCAGAAGGGAGGCCCAGACCTCCCTCTCCCCAGCCACTTCTTCCAGCTCCTCCGGGGGAACTCCAAGGCGTTCCCAGGCCAGCCGAGAGACATAGTCCCTCCAGCGTGTCCTGGGTCTTCCTCGGGGCCTCCTCCCGGTGGGACGTGCCCGGAACACCTCACCAGGGAGGCGTCCAGGAGGCATCCTTACCAGATGCCCGAGCCACCTCAACTGGCTCCTCTCGACGTGGAGGAGCAGCGGCTCTACTCTGAGTCCCTCCCGGATGACTTAATGTTTTATTTATGGTTCAAATGCTTCTGAATAAACGTCACATCTAGTTCAGCTACTTTAATATCATGTTACTTTTTTATTATTTAAATATTTTAGTTTTAGGCTAAAAAGAGACATTGTTTTATGTGCTCTGAAGTAAAGCTAAAACCATTGGCACAATGATTAATTATCCTCTTTGTGCCATATTTTGACACCCTGAAAATCCTTTAATGTTTCTGTTTTGATAATCAAACTGGACCAAGACTTGACAAAGATGTTACAACAAACATCATCATCATCATCATCATCATCATCTCTTCACTCTGTTTCAACACCTGCCTGTTTTTCACTCATGTCTGCACAGGTTGGAAAGCTTCAACTCAAAGTATCTTCTGCTGCAGACGGAGCCCTTTTGTTTCCTCTGCACAGTTTTTCAGCAGAACCAGAGAGCCGCCGCTTGTGCTGCTGCCCTAATTCCAGCTGATTAYCAGCGAGTGTTGTTAACAGTCGGTGCATGTCTCTCTCTGCGTGGGGCTGAGCTTTATGGTGGAGTTTGTTCTGGGAACAGGATAAATGAGGCGTGCAGCAGCACCAGGGGGACGGGCTGAGGGCCGTGGCTGTACGTCTTTTTAAACAGCGGCTGTCTGCAGTCAGTGGCTTTAATCCCTTTGATTAATGACTGTGTGGACAGGATTGTTTGATTGCAAACTGAAGGTCTGTGTGAAGCAGCCACTGTTCCAACATGCATTGTTGCTTTGGGTGGATTTGGAGTAAAACTCTGTGGTTGTACTCAAACCTAATGTTTATTTTTATCAAATGTTCATTTAGTTCATTCACTGCATTCAATCATTCACACAGTGCATGAAATAACACTGACTATCCAGCTAAAACAAACTTTACAATCTGTTTGAAAATTGAGGAGAAATGAGACGATCTGAACTGGTGTCAGCTGACAGTTCAAAGGTCATCTGTGATTTTTATATGGATTTATTTAAAACTCTTCACTTGTGCTTCTGTGTGAGCACTGAATGCAATAAGTAATTATATATATATATATATATTGATGGAAATTGTGTAACTGATCGACTGAATGTTAGGTCAAGTATTGTAATTTTACACTTTCTGATCATTGCAGCCATAAGGTTTAAAACAGATAATGACTTGGTGTCTTATCATGTGTTCTTTCTGTCTGCAGAAACAAAAGTTGGTTATGTTGTCGTCTGACTTAAAAGGTCCCACCTTCAGGGGTGTAACCAGGAAGAGACATATGTTAAGAGGTTGAATCATCATTATTTGATTAAGAGTTTTTTGTTAGTGCTTGTGTGCAGTCTCTGTCTTGGAGCAGCCTGAGACAGTCTGGGCTCTGCTCTGTTTTTATATTCAGATAAGATGAAGGTCATTTTACGCCGAGGCCTGCTGACTGTGTGCTGCTGGAGCTGATTGGAGACAAGAATAAAGTCTTTTTAGAAGAGATTCAACTGCTTTTCTGCTTTATTATTCAGACTTCCATTTATTGATTGCAAATTCCCTTCAATATTTTGAGGCAAATAAAAGCCAAACGCTGCCATTCTATCTCTGCATTTTGCACACACACACACACACACACACACACACACACACACACACACACACACACAC